>NW_026610587.1:0-219788 GCF_029499605.1 Hyla sarda
GCCTTTTCCCATTGACCGCAACGAACATAGAAGATGCACAAGCTTCTTGCCATTGCGGCCGAACGGAAGGAGATATTTGCTCAAAACTTGCTGTGCTGGTGCAGACAGTGGCACCCGACATGCCTGCGTTGTCGTTTTTACCCGGGCACTGTTTGGGCGGGTGCAGCACGCAGAAACACCTAGATTGCAGATAAGCGCCTTTTCCCATTGACCGCGACGAACAGAGAAGATGCACAAGCTTCTTGCCATTGCGGCCGAACGGAAGGAGATATTTGCTCAAAACTTGCTGTGCTGGTGCAGACAGTGGCACCCGACATGCCTGCGTTGTCGTTTTCACCCGGGCACTCTTTGGGCGGGACCAGCACGCAGAAACACCTAGATTGCAGATAAGCGCCTTTTCCCATTGACCGCGACGAACAGAGAGGATGCACAAGCTTCTTGCCATTGCGGACGAACGGAAGGAGATATTTGCTCAAAACTTGCTGTGCTGGTGCAGACAGTGGCACCCGACATGCCTGCATTGTCGTTTTCACCCGGGCACTCTTTGGGCGGGCGCAGCACGCAGAAACACCTAGATTGCAGATAAGCGCCTTTTCCCATTGACCGCGACGAACAGAGAGGATGCACAAGCTTCTTGCCATTGCGGCCGAACGGAAGGAGATATTTGCTCAAAACTTGCTGTGCTGGTGCAGACAGTGGCACCCGACATGCCTGCGTTGTCGTTTTCACCCGGGCACTCTTTGGGCGGGTGCAGCACGCAGAAACACCTAGATTGCAGATAAGCGCCTTTTCCCATTGACCGCGACGAACAGAGAAGATGCACAAGCTTCTTGCCATTGCGGCCGAACGGAAGGAGATATTTGCTCAAAACTTGCTGTGCTGGTGCAGACAGTGGCACCCGACATGCCTGCGTTGTCGCTTTAACCCGGGCACTCTTTGGGCGGGCGCAGCACGCAGAAACACCTAGATTGCAGATAAGCGCCTTTTCCCATTGACCGCGACGAACATAGAAGATGCACAAGCTTCTTGCCATTGCGGCCGAAAGGAAGGAGATATTTGCTCAAAACTTGCTGTGCTGGTGCAGACAGTGGCACCCGACATGCCTGCGTTGTCGTTTTGACCCGGGCACTCTTTGGGCGGGCGCAGCACGCAGAAACACCTAGATTGCAGATAAGCGCCTTTTCCCATTGACCGCGACGAACAGAGAAGATGCACAAGCTTCTTGCCATTGCGGCCGAACGGAAGGAGATATTTGCTCAAAACTTGCTGTGCTGGTGCAGACAGTGGCACCCGACATGCCTGCGTTGTCGTTTTCACCCGGGCACTCTTTGGGCGGGCGCAGCACGCAGAAACACCTAGATTGCAGATAAGCGCCTTTTCCCATTGACCGCGACGAACAGAGAGGATGCACAAGCTTCTTGCCATTGCGGCCTAATGGAAGGAGATATTTGCTCAAAACTTGCTGTGCTGGTGCAGACAGGGGCACCCGACATGCCTGCGTTGTCGTTTTCACCCGGGCACTCTTTGGGCGGGCGCAGCACGCAGAAACACCTAGATTGCAGATAAGCGCCTTTTCCCATTGACCGCGACGAACAGAGAAGATGCACAAGCTTCTTACCATTGAGGCCGAACGGAAGGAGATATTTGCTCAAAACTTGCTGTGCTGGTGCAGACAGTGGCACCCGACATGCCTGCGTTGTCGATTTAACCCGGGCACTGTTTGGGCGGGCGCAGCACGCAGAAACACCTAGATTGCAGATAAGCGCCTTTTCCCATTGACCGCGACGAACATAGAAGATGCACAAGCTTCTTGCCATTGCGGCCGAACGGAAGGAGATATTTGCTCAAAACTTGCTGTGCTGGTGCAGACAGTGGCACCCGACATGCCTGCGTTGTCGTTTTTACCCGGGCACTGTTTGGGCGGGTGCAGCACGCAGAAACACCTAGATTGCAGATAAGCGCCTTTTCCCATTGACCGCGACGAACAGAGAAGATGCACAAGCTTCTTGCCATTGCGGCCGAACGGAAGGAGATATTTGCTCAAAACTTGCTGTGCTGGTGCAGACAGTGGCACCCGACATGCCTGCGTTGTCGTTTTCACCCGGGCACTCTTTGGGCGGGCGCAGCACGCAGAAACACCTAGATTGCAGATAAGCGCCTTTTCCCATTGACCGCGACGAACAGAGAGGATGCACAAGCTTCTTGCCATTGCGGACGAACGGAAGGAGATATTTGCTCAAAACTTGCTGTGCTGGTGCAGACAGTGGCACCCGACATGCCTGCGTTGTCGTTTTCACCCGGGCACTCTTTGGGCGGGTGCAGCACGCAGAAACACCTAGATTGCAGATAAGCGCCTTTTCCCATTGACCGCGACGAACAGAGAAGATGCACAAGCTTCTTGCCATTGCGGCCGAACGGAAGGAGATATTTGCTCAAAACTTGCTGTGCTGGTGCAGACAGTGGCACCCGACATGCCTGCGTTGTAGTTTTCACCCGAGCACTCTTTGGGCGGGCGCAGCACGCAGAAACACCTAGATTGCAGATAAGCGCCTTTTCCCATTGACCGCGACGAACAGAGAGGATGCACAAGCTTCTTGCCATTGCGGCCGAACGGAAGGAGATATTTGCTCAAAACTTGCTGTGCTGGTGCAGACAGTGGCACCCGACATGCCTGCGTTGTCGTTTTCACCCGGGCACTCTTTGGGCGGGTGCAGCACGCAGAAACACCTAGATTGCAGATAAGCGCCTTTTCCCATTGACCGCGACGAACAGAGAAGATGCACAAGCTTCTTGCCATTGCGGCCGAACGGAAGGAGATATTTGCTCAAAACTTGCTGTGCTGGTGCAGACAGTGGCACCCGACATGCCTGCGTTGTAGTTTTCACCCGAGCACTCTTTGGGCGGGCGCAGCACGCAGAAACACCTAGATTGCAGATAAGCGCCTTTTCCCATTGACCGCGACGAACAGAGAAGATGCACAAGCTTCTTGCCATTGCGGCCGAACGGAAGGAGATATTTGCTCAAAACTTGCTGTGCTGGTGCAGACAGTGGCACCCGACATGCCTGCGTTGTCGTTTTCACCCGGGCACTCTTTGGGCGGGTGCAGCACGCAGAAACACCTAGATTGCAGATAAGCGCCTTTTCCCATTGACCGCGACGAACAGAGAAGATGCACAAGCTTCTTGCCATTGCGGCCGAACGGAAGGAGATATTTGCTCAAAACTTGCTGTGCTGGTGCAGACAGTGGCACCCGACATGCCTGCGTTGTCGCTTTAACCCGGGCACTCTTTGGGCGGGCGCAGCACGCAGAAACACCTAGATTGCAGATAAGCGCCTTTTCCCATTGACCGCGACGAACATAGAAGATGCACAAGATTCTTGCCATTGCGGCCGAAAGGAAGGAGATATTTGCTCAAAACTTGCTGTGCTGGTGCAGACAGTGGCACCCGACATGCCTGCGTTGTCGTTTTGACCTGGGCACTCTTTGGGCGGGCGCAGCACGCAGAAACACCTAGATTGCAGATAAGCGCCTTTTCCCATTGACCGCGACGAACAGAGAAGATGCACAAGCTTCTTGCCATTGCGGCCGAACGGAAGGAGATATTTGCTCAAAACTTGCTGTGCTGGTGCAGACAGTGGCACCCGACATGCCTGCGTTGTCGTTTTCACCTGGGCACTCTTTGGGCGGGCGAAGCACGCAGAAACACCTAGATTGCAGATAAGCGCCTTTTCCCATTGACCGCGACGAACAGAGAAGATGCACAAGCTTCTTGCCATTGCGGCCGAACGGAAGGAGATATTTGCTCAAAACTTGCTGTGCTGGTGCAGACAGTAGCACCCGACATGCCTGCGTTGTCGTTTTCACCCGGGCACTCTTTGGGCGGGCGCAGCACGCAGAAACACCTAGATTGCAGATAAGCGCCTTTTCCCATTGACCGCGACGAACAGAGAAGATGCACAAGCTTCTTGCCATTGCGGCCGAACGGAAGGAGATATTTGCTCAAAACTTGCTGTGCTGGTGCAGACAGTGGCACCCGACATGCCTGCGTTGTCGTTTTCACCCGGGCACTCTTTGGGCGGGTGCAGCACGCAGAAACACCTAGATTGCAGATAAGCGCCTTTTCCCATTGACCGCGACGAACAGAGAAGATGCACAAGCTTCTTGCCATTGCGGCCGAACGGAAGGAGATATTTGCTCAAAACTTGCTGTGCTGGTGCAGACAGTGGCACCGGACATGCCTGCGTTGTCGTTTTCACCCGGGCACTCTTTGGGCGGGCGCAGCACGCAGAAACACCTAGATTGCAGATAAGCGCCTTTTCCCATTGACCGCGACGAACAGAGAGGATGCACAAGCTTCTTGCCATTGCGGACGAATGGAAGGAGATATTTGCTCAAAACTTGCTGTGCTGGTGCAGACAGTGGCACCCGACATGCCTGCGTTGTCGTTTTCACCCGGGCACTGTTTGGGCGGGCGCAGCACGCAGAAACACCTAGATTGCAGATAAGCGCCTTTTCCCATTGACCGCGACGAACATAGAAGATGCACAAGCTTCTTGCCATTGCGGCCGAACGGAAGGAGATATTTGCTCAAAACTTGCTGTGCTGGTGCAGACAGTGGCACCCGACATGCCTGCATTGTCGTTTTCACCCGGGCACTCTTTGGGCGGGCGCAGCACGCAGAAACACCTAGATTGCAGATAAGCGCCTTTTCCCATTGACCGCGACGAACAGAGAGGATGCACAAGCTTCTTGCCATTGCGGCCGAACGGAAGGAGATATTTGCTCAAAACTTGCTGTGCTGGTGCAGACAGTGGCACCCGACATGCCTGCGTTGTCGCTTTAACCCGGGCACTCTTTGGGCGGGCGCAGCACGCAGAAACACCTAGATTGCAGATAAGCGCCTTTTCCCATTGACCGCGACGAACATAGAAGATGCACAAGCTTCTTGCCATTGCGGCCGAAAGGAAGGAGATATTTGCTCAAAACTTGCTGTGCTGGTGCAGACAGTGGCACCCGACATGCCTGCGTTGTCGTTTTGACCCGGGCACTCTTTGGGCGGGCGCAGCACGCAGAAACACCTAGATTGCAGATAAGCGCCTTTTCCCATTGACCGCGACGAACAGAGAAGATGCACAAGCTTCTTGCCATTGCGGCCGAACGGAAGGAGATATTTGCTCAAAACTTGCTGTGCTGGTGCAGACAGTGGCACCCGACATGCCTGCGTTGTCGTTTTCACCTGGGCACTCTTTGGGCGGGCGAAGCACGCAGAAACACCTAGATTGCAGATAAGCGCCTTTTCCCATTGACCGCGACGAACAGAGAAGATGCACAAGCTTCTTGCCATTGCGGCCGAACGGAAGGAGATATTTGCTCAAAACTTGCTGTGCTGGTGCAGACTGTAGCACCCGACATGCCTGCGTTGTCGTTTTCACCCGGGCACTCTTTGGGCGGGCGCAGCACACAGAAACACCTAGATTGCAGATAAGCGCCTTTTCCCATTGACCGCGACGAACAGAGAAGATGCACAAGCTTCTTGCCATTGCGGCCGAACGGAAGGAGATATTTGCTCAAAACTTGCTGTGCTGGTGCAGACAGTGGCACCCGACATGCCTGCGTTGTCGTTTTCACCCGGGCACTCTTTGGGCGGGTGCAGCACGCAGAAACACCTAGATTGCAGATAAGCGCCTTTTCCCATTGACCGCGACGAACAGAGAAGATGCACAAGCTTCTTGCCATTGCGGCCGAACGGAAGGAGATATTTGCTCAAAACTTGCTGTGCTGGTGCAGACAGTGGCACCGGACATGCCTGCGTTGTCGTTTTCACCCGGGCACTCTTTGGGCGGGCGCAGCACGCAGAAACACCTAGATTGCAGATAAGCGCCTTTTCCCATTGACCGCGACGAACAGAGAGGATGCACAAGCTTCTTGCCATTGCGGACGAACGGAAGGAGATATTTGCTCAAAACTTGCTGTGCTGGTGCAGACAGTGGCACCCGACATGCCTGCGTTGTCGTTTTCACCCGGGCACTCTTTGGGCGGGCGCAGCACGCAGAAACACCTAGATTGCAGATAAGCGCCATTTCCCATTGACCGCGACGAACAGAGAGGATGCACAAGCTTCTTGCCATTGCGGCCGAACGGAAGGAGATATTTGCTCAAAACTTGCTGTGCTGGTGCAGACAGTGGCACCCGACATGCCTGCGTTGTCGTTTTCACCCGGGCACTCTTTGGGCGGGTGCAGCACGCAGAAACACCTAGATTGCAGATAAGCGCCTTTTCCCATTGACCGCGACGAACAGAGAAGATGCACAAGCTTCTTGCCATTGCGGCCGAACGGAAGGAGATATTTGCTCAAAACTTGCTGTGCTGGTGCAGACAGTGGCACCCGACATGCCTGCGTTGTAGTTTTCACCCGAGCACTCTTTGGGCGGGCGCAGCACGCAGAAACACCTAGATTGCAGATAAGCGCCTTTTCCCATTGACCGCGACGAACATAGAAGATGCACAAGCTTCTTGCCATTGCGGCCGAACGGAAGGAGATATTTGCTCAAAACTTGCTGTGCTGGTGCAGACAGTGGCACCCGACATGCCTGCGTTGTCGTTTTTACCCGGGCACTGTTTGGGAGGGTGCAGCACGCAGAAACACCTAGATTGCAGATAAGCGCCTTTTCCCATTGACCGCGACGAACAGAGAAGATGCACAAGCTTCTTGCCATTGCGGCCGAACGGAAGGAGATATTTGCTCAAAACTTGCTGTGCTGGTGCAGACAGTGGCACCCGACATGCCTGCGTTGTCGTTTTCACCCGGGCACTCTTTGGGCGGGCGCAGCACGCAGAAACACCTAGATTGCAGATAAGCGCCTTTTCCCATTGACCGCGACGAACAGAGAGGATGCACAAGCTTCTTGCCATTGCGGACGAACGGAAGGAGATATTTGCTCAAAACTTGCTGTGCTGGTGCAGACAGTGGCACCCGACATGCCTGCGTTGTCGTTTTCACCCGGGCACTCTTTGGGCGGGCGCAGCACGCAGAAACACCTAGATTGCAGATAAGCGCCTTTTCCCATTGACCGCGACGAACAGAGAGGATGCACAAGCTTCTTGCCATTGCGGCCGAACGGAAGGAGATATTTGCTCAAAACTTGCTGTGCTGGTGCAGACAGTGGCACCCGACATGCCTGCGTTGTCGTTTTCACCCGGGCACTCTTTGGGCGGGTGCAGCACGCAGAAACACCTAGATTGCAGATAAGCGCCTTTTCCCATTGACCGCGACGAACAGAGAAGATGCACAAGCTTCTTACCATTGATGCCGAACGGAAGGAGATATTTGCTCAAAACTTGCTGTGCTGGTGCAGACAGTGGCACCCGACATGCCTACGTTGTCGATTTAACCCGGGCACTCTTTGGGCGGGCACAGCACGCAGAAACACCTAAATTGCAGATAAGCGCCTTTTCCCATTGACCGCGACGAACATAGAAGATGCACAAGCTTCTTGCCATTGAGGCCGAACGGAAGGAGATATTTGCTCAAAACTTGCTGTGCTGGTGCAGACAGTGGCACCCGACATGCCTACGTTGTCGATTTAACCCAGGCACTCTTTGGGCGGGCGCAGCACGCAGAAACACCTAAATTGCTGAAAAGCGCCTTTTCCCATTGACCGCGACGAACAGAGAAGATGCACAAGCTTCTTGCCATTGCGGCCGAACGGAAGGAGATATTTGCTCAAAACTTGCTGTGCTGGTGCAGACAGTGGCACCCGACATGCCTGCGTTGTCGTTTTCACCCGGGCACTCTTTGGGCGGGCGCAGCACGCAGAAACACCTAGATTGCAGATAAGCGCCTTTTCCCATTGACCGCGACGAACAGAGAAGATGCACAAGCTTCTTACCATTGATGCCGAACGGAAGGAGATATTTGCTCAAAACTTGCTGTGCTGGTGCAGACAGTGGCACCCGACATGCCTACGTTGTCGATTTAACCCGGGCACTCTTTGGGCGGGCACAGCACGCAGAAACACCTAAATTGCAGATAAGCGCCTTTTCCCATTGACCGCGACGAACATAGAAGATGCACAAGCTTCTTGCCATTGAGGCCGAACGGAAGGAGATATTTGCTCAAAACTTGCTGTGCTGGTGCAGACAGTGGCACCCGACATGCCTACGTTGTCGATTTAACCCAGGCACTCTTTGGGCGGGCGCAGCACGCAGAAACACCTAAATTGCTGAAAAGCGCCTTTTCCCATTGACCGCGACGAACAGAGAAGATGCACAAGCTTCTTGCCATTGCGGCCGAACGGAAGGAGATATTTGCTCAAAACTTGCTGTGCTGGTGCAGACAGTGGCACCCGACATGCCTGCGTTGTCGTTTTCACCCGGGCACTCTTTGGGCGGGCGCAGCATGCAGAAACACCTAGATTGCAGATAAGCGCCTTTTCCCATTGACCGCGACGAACAGAGAAGATGCACAAGCTTCTTACCATTGAGGCCGAACGGAAGGAGATATTTGCTCAAAACTTGCTGTGTTGGTGCAGACAGTGGCACCCGACATGCCTGCGTTGTCGATTTAACCCGGGCACTGTTTGGGCGGGCGCAGCACGCAGAAACACCTAGATTGCAGATAAGCGCCTTTTCCCATTGACCGCGACGAACATAGAAGATGCACAAGCTTCTTGCCATTGCGGCCGAACGGAAGGAGATATTTGCTCAAAACTTGCTGTGCTGGTGCAGACAGTGGCACCCGACATGCCTGCGTTGTCGTTTTCACCCGGGCACTCTTTGGGCGGGTGCAGCACGCAGAAACACCTAGATTGCAGATAAGCGCCTTTTCCCATTGACCGCGACGAACAGAGAGGATGCACAAGCTTCTTGCCATTGCGGCCGAACGGAAGGAGATATTTGCTCAAAACTTGCTGTGCTGGTGCAGACAGTGGCACCCGACATGCCTACGTTGTCGATTTAACCCGGGCACTCTTTGGGCGGGCACAGCACGCAGAAACACCTAAATTGCAGATAAGCGACTTTTCCCATTGACCGCGACGAACATAGAAGATGCACAAGCTTCTTGCCATTGAGGCCGAACGGAAGGAGATATTTGCTCAAAACTTGCTGTGCTGGTGCAGACAGTGGCACCCGACATGCCTACGTTGTCGATTTAACCCGGGAACTCTTTGGGCGGGCGCAGCACGCAGAAACACCTAAATTGCTGAAAAGCGCCTTTTCCCATTGACCGCGACGAACAGAGAAGATGCACAAGCTTCTTGCCATTGCGGCCGAACGGAAGGAGATATTTGCTCAAAACTTGCTGTGCTGGTGCAGACAGTGGCACCCGACATGCCTGCGTTGTCGTTTTCACCCGGGCACTCTTTGGGCGGGCGCAGCATGCAGAAACACCTAGATTGCAGATAAGCGCCTTTTCCCATTGACCGCGACGAACATAGAAGATGCACAAGCTTCTTGCCATTGCGGCCGAACGGAAGGAGATATTTGCTCAAAACTTGCTGTGCTGGTGCAGACAGTGGCACCCGACATGCCTGCGTTGTCGTTTTCACCCGGGCACTCTTTGGGCGGGTGCAGCACGCAGAAACACCTAGATTGCAGATAAGCGCCTTTTCCCATTGACCGCGACGAACAGAGAGGATGCACAAGCTTCTTGCCATTGCGGCCGAACGGAAGGAGATATTTGCTCAAAACTTGCTGTGCTGGTGCAGACAGTGGCACCCGACATGCCTGCGTTGTCGTTTTTACCCGGGCACTGTTTGGGCGGGTGCAGCACGCAGAAACACCTAGATTGCAGATAAGCGCCTTTTCCCATTGACCGCGACGAACAGAGAAGATGCACAAGCTTCTTGCCATTGCGGCCGAACGGAAGGAGATATTTGCTCAAAACTTGCTGTGCTGGTGCAGACAGTGGCACCCGACATGCCTGCGTTGTCGTTTTCACCCGGGGACTCTTTGGGCGGGCGCAGCACGCAGAAACACCTAGATTGCAGATAAGCGCCTTTTCCCATTGACCGCGACGAACAGAGAGGATGCACAAGCTTCTTGCCATTGCGGCCTAATGGAAGGAGATATTTGCTCAAAACTTGCTGTGCTGGTGCAGACAGGGGCACCAGACATGCCTGCGTTGTCGTTTTCACCCGGGCATTCTTTGGGCGGGCGCAGCACGCAGAAACACCTAGATTGCAGATAAGCGCCTTTTCCCATTGACCGCGACGAACAGAGAAGATGCACAAGCTTCTTACCATTGAGGCCGAACGGAAGGAGATATTTGCTCAAAACTTGCTGTGCTGGTGCAGACAGTGGCACCCGACATGCCTACGTTGTCGATTTAACCCGGGCACTCTTTGGGCGGGCACAGCACGCAGAAACACCTAAATTGCAGATAAGCGCCTTTTCCCATTGAACGCGACGAACAGAGAGGATGCACAAGCTTCTTGCCATTGCGGACGAACGGAAGGAGATATTTGCTCAAAACTTGCTTTGCTGGTGCAGACAGTGGCACCCGACATGCCTGCGTTGTCGTTTTCACCCGGGCACTCTTTTGGCGGGCGCAGCACGCAGAAACACCTAGATTGCAGATAAGCGCCTTTTCCCATTGACCGCGACGAACAGAGAGGATGCACAAGCTTCTTGCCATTGCGGCCGAACGGAAGGAGATATTTGCTCAAAACTTGCTGTGCTGGTGCAGACAGTGGCACCCGACATGCCTGCGTTGTCGTTTTCACCCGAGCACTCTTTGGGCGGGTGCAGCAAGCAGAAACACCTAGATTGCAGATAAGCGCCTTTTCCCATTGACCGCGACGAACAGAGAAGATGCACAAGCTTCTTGCCATTGCGGCCGAACGGAAGGAGATATTTGCTCAAAACTTGCTGTGCTGGTGCAGACAGTGGCACCCGACATGCCTGCGTTGTAGTTTTCACCCGAGCACTCTTTGGGCGGGCGCAGCACGCAGAAACACCTAGATTGCAGATAAGCGCCTTTTCCCATTGACCGCGACGAACAGAGAAGATGCACAAGCTTCTTGCCATTGCGGCCGAACGGAAGGAGATATTTGCTCAAAACTTGCTGTGCTGGTGCAGACAGTGGCACCCGACATGCCTGCGTTGTCGTTTTCACCCGGGCACTCTTTGGGCGGGCGCAGCACGCAGAAACACCTAGATTGCAGATAAGCGCCTTTTCCCATTGACCGCGACGAACAGAGAGGATGCACAAGCTTCTTGCCATTGCGGCCTAATGGAAGGAGATATTTGCTCAAAACTTGCTGTGCTGGTGCAGACAGGGGCACCCGACATGCCTGCGTTGTCGTTTTCACCCGGGCACTCTTTGGGCGGGCGCAGCACGCAGAAACACCTAGATTGCAGATAAGCGCCTTTTCCCATTGACCGCGACGAACAGAGAAGATGCACAAGCTTCTTACCATTGAGGCCGAACGGAAGGAGATATTTGCTCAAAACTTGCTGTGCTGGTGCAGACAGTGGCACCCGACATGCCTGCGTTGTCGATTTAACCCGGGCACTGTTTGGGCGGGCGCAGCACGCAGAAACACCTAGATTGCAGATAAGCGCCTTTTCCCATTGACCGCGACGAACATAGAAGATGCACAAGCTTCTTGCCATTGCGGCCGAACGGAAGGAGATATTTGCTCAAAACTTGCTGTGCTGGTGCAGACAGTGGCACCCGACATGCCTGCGTTGTCGTTTTTACCCGGGCACTGTTTGGGAGGGTGCAGCACGCAGAAACACCTAGATTGCAGATAAGCGCCTTTTCCCATTGACCGCGACGAACAGAGAAGATGCACAAGCTTCTTGCCATTGCGGCCGAACGGAAGGAGATATTTGCTCAAAACTTGCTGTGCTGGTGCAGACAGTGGCACCCGACATGCCTGCGTTGTCGTTTTCACCCGGGCACTCTTTGGGCGGGCGCAGCACGCAGAAACACCTAGATTGCAGATAAGCGCCTTTTCCCATTGACCGCGACGAACAGAGAGGATGCACAAGCTTCTTGCCATTGCGGACGAACGGAAGGAGATATTTGCTCAAAACTTGCTGTGCTGGTGCAGACAGTGGCACCCGACATGCCTGCGTTGTCGTTTTCACCCGGGCACTCTTTGGGCGGGCGCAGCACGCAGAAACACCTAGATTGCAGATAAGCGCCTTTTCCCATTGACCGCGACGAACAGAGAGGATGCACAAGCTTCTTGCCATTGCGGCCGAACGGAAGGAGATATTTGCTCAAAACTTGCTGTGCTGGTGCAGACAGTGGCACCCGACATGCCTGCGTTGTCGTTTTCACCCGGGCACTCTTTGGGCGGGTGCAGCACGCAGAAACACCTAGATTGCAGATAAGCGCCTTTTCCCATTGACCGCGACGAACAGAGAAGATGCACAAGCTTCTTGCCATTGCGGCCGAACGGAAGGAGATATTTGCTCAAAACTTGCTGTGCTGGTGCAGACAGTGGCACCCGACATGCCTGCGTTGTCGCTTTAACCCGGGCACTCTTTGGGCGGGCGCAGCACGCAGAAACACCTAGATTGCAGATAAGCGCCTTTTCCCATTGACCGCGACGAACATAGAAGATGCACAAGCTTCTTGCCATTGCGGCCGAAAGGAAGGAGATATTTGCTCAAAACTTGCTGTGCTGGTGCAGACAGTGGCACCCGACATGCCTGCGTTGTCGTTTTGACCCGGGCACTCTTTGGGCGGGCGCAGCACGCAGAAACACCTAGATTGCAGATAAGCGCCTTTTCCCATTGACCGCGACGAACAGAGAAGATGCACAAGCTTCTTGCCATTGCGGCCGAACGGAAGGAGATATTTGCTCAAAACTTGCTGTGCTGGTGCAGACAGTGGCACCCGACATGCCTGCGTTGTCGTTTTCACCCGGGCACTCTTTGGGCGGGCGCAGCACGCAGAAACACCTAGATTGCAGATAAGCGCCTTTTCCCATTGACCGCGACGAACAGAGAGGATGCACAAGCTTCTTGCCATTGCGGCCTAATGGAAGGAGATATTTGCTCAAAACTTGCTGTGCTGGTGCAGACAGGGGCACCCGACATGCCTGCGTTGTCGTTTTCACCCGGGCATTCTTTGGGCGGGCGCAGCACGCAGAAACACCTAGATTGCAGATAAGCGCCTTTTCCCATTGACCGCGACGAACAGAGAAGATGCACAAGCTTCTTACCATTGAGGCCGAACGGAAGGAGATATTTGCTCAAAACTTGCTGTGCTGGTGCAGACAGTGGCACCCGACATGCCTGCGTTGTCGATTTAACCCGGGCACTGTTTGGGCGGGCGCAGCACGCAGAAACACCTAGATTGCAGATAAGCGCCTTTTCCCATTGACCGCGACGAACATAGAAGATGCACAAGCTTCTTGCCATTGCGGCCGAACGGAAGGAGATATTTGCTCAAAACTTGCTGTGCTGGTGCAGACAGTGGCACCCGACATGCCTGCGTTGTCGTTTTTACCCGGGCACTGTTTGGGCGGGTGCAGCACGCAGAAACACCTAGATTGCAGATAAGCGCCTTTTCCCATTGACCGCGACGAACAGAGAAGATGCACAAGCTTCTTGCCATTGCGGCCGAACGGAAGGAGATATTTGCTCAAAACTTGCTGTGCTGGTGCAGACAGTGGCACCCGACATGCCTGCGTTGTCGTTTTCACCCGGGCACTCTTTGGGCGGGCGCAGCACGCAGAAACACCTAGATTGCAGATAAGCGCCTTTTCCCATTGACCGCGACGAACAGAGAGGATGCACAAGCTTCTTGCCATTGCGGACGAACGGAAGGAGATATTTGCTCAAAACTTGCTGTGCTGGTGCAGACAGTGGCACCCGACATGCCTGCGTTGTCGTTTTCACCCGGGCACTCTTTGGGCGGGTGCAGCACGCAGAAACACCTAGATTGCAGATAAGCGCCTTTTCCCATTGACCGCGACGAACAGAGAAGATGCACAAGCTTCTTGCCATTGCGGCCGAACGGAAGGAGATATTTGCTCAAAACTTGCTGTGCTGGTGCAGACAGTGGCACCCGACATGCCTGCGTTGTAGTTTTCACCCGAGCACTCTTTGGGCGGGCGCAGCACGCAGAAACACCTAGATTGCAGATAAGCGCCTTTTCCCATTGACCGCGACGAACAGAGAGGATGCACAAGCTTCTTGCCATTGCGGCCGAACGGAAGGAGATATTTGCTCAAAACTTGCTGTGCTGGTGCAGACAGTGGCACCCGACATGCCTGCGTTGTCGTTTTCACCCGGGCACTCTTTGGGCGGGTGCAGCACGCAGAAACACCTAGATTGCAGATAAGCGCCTTTTCCCATTGACCGCGACGAACAGAGAAGATGCACAAGCTTCTTGCCATTGCGGCCGAACGGAAGGAGATATTTGCTCAAAACTTGCTGTGCTGGTGCAGACAGTGGCACCCGACATGCCTGCGTTGTAGTTTTCACCCGAGCACTCTTTGGGCGGGCGCAGCACGCAGAAACACCTAGATTGCAGATAAGCGCCTTTTCCCATTGACCGCGACGAACAGAGAAGATGCACAAGCTTCTTGCCATTGCGGCCGAACGGAAGGAGATATTTGCTCAAAACTTGCTGTGCTGGTGCAGACAGTGGCACCCGACATGCCTGCGTTGTCGTTTTCACCCGGGCACTCTTTGGGCGGGTGCAGCACGCAGAAACACCTAGATTGCAGATAAGCGCCTTTTCCCATTGACCGCGACGAACAGAGAAGATGCACAAGCTTCTTGCCATTGCGGCCGAACGGAAGGAGATATTTGCTCAAAACTTGCTGTGCTGGTGCAGACAGTGGCACCCGACATGCCTGCGTTGTCGCTTTAACCCGGGCACTCTTTGGGCGGGCGCAGCACGCAGAAACACCTAGATTGCAGATAAGCGCCTTTTCCCATTGACCGCGACGAACATAGAAGATGCACAAGATTCTTGCCATTGCGGCCGAAAGGAAGGAGATATTTGCTCAAAACTTGCTGTGCTGGTGCAGACAGTGGCACCCGACATGCCTGCGTTGTCGTTTTGACCTGGGCACTCTTTGGGCGGGCGCAGCACGCAGAAACACCTAGATTGCAGATAAGCGCCTTTTCCCATTGACCGCGACGAACAGAGAAGATGCACAAGCTTCTTGCCATTGCGGCCGAACGGAAGGAGATATTTGCTCAAAACTTGCTGTGCTGGTGCAGACAGTGGCACCCGACATGCCTGCGTTGTCGTTTTCACCTGGGCACTCTTTGGGCGGGCGAAGCACGCAGAAACACCTAGATTGCAGATAAGCGCCTTTTCCCATTGACCGCGACGAACAGAGAAGATGCACAAGCTTCTTGCCATTGCGGCCGAACGGAAGGAGATATTTGCTCAAAACTTGCTGTGCTGGTGCAGACAGTAGCACCCGACATGCCTGCGTTGTCGTTTTCACCCGGGCACTCTTTGGGCGGGCGCAGCACGCAGAAACACCTAGATTGCAGATAAGCGCCTTTTCCCATTGACCGCGACGAACAGAGAAGATGCACAAGCTTCTTGCCATTGCGGCCGAACGGAAGGAGATATTTGCTCAAAACTTGCTGTGCTGGTGCAGACAGTGGCACCGGACATGCCTGCGTTGTCGTTTTCACCCGGGCACTCTTTGGGCGGGCGCAGCACGCAGAAACACCTAGATTGCAGATAAGCGCCTTTTCCCATTGACCGCGACGAACAGAGAGGATGCACAAGCTTCTTGCCATTGCGGACGAATGGAAGGAGATATTTGCTCAAAACTTGCTGTGCTGGTGCAGACAGTGGCACCCGACATGCCTGCGTTGTCGTTTTCACCCGGGCACTGTTTGGGCGGGCGCAGCACGCAGAAACACCTAGATTGCAGATAAGCGCCTTTTCCCATTGACCGCGACGAACATAGAAGATGCACAAGCTTCTTGCCATTGCGGCCGAACGGAAGGAGATATTTGCTCAAAACTTGCTGTGCTGGTGCAGACAGTGGCACCCGACATGCCTGCATTGTCGTTTTCACCCGGGCACTCTTTGGGCGGGCGCAGCACGCAGAAACACCTAGATTGCAGATAAGCGCCTTTTCCCATTGACCGCGACGAACAGAGAGGATGCACAAGCTTCTTGCCATTGCGGCCGAACGGAAGGAGATATTTGCTCAAAACTTGCTGTGCTGGTGCAGACAGTGGCACCCGACATGCCTGCGTTGTCGTTTTCACCCGGGCACTCTTTGGGCGGGTGCAGCACGCAGAAACACCTAGATTGCAGATAAGCGCCTTTTCCCATTGACCGCGACGAACAGAGAAGATGCACAAGCTTCTTGCCATTGCGGCCGAACGGAAGGAGATATTTGCTCAAAACTTGCTGTGCTGGTGCAGACAGTGGCACCCGACATGCCTGCGTTGTAGTTTTCACCCGAGCACTCTTTGGGCGGGCGCAGCACGCAGAAACACCTAGATTGCAGATAAGCGCCTTTTCCCATTGACCGCGACGAACAGAGAGGATGCACAAGCTTCTTGCCATTGCGGCCGAACGGAAGGAGATATTTGCTCAAAACTTGCTGTGCTGGTGCAGACAGTGGCACCCGACATGCCTGCGTTGTCGCTTTAACCCGGGCACTCTTTGGGCGGGCGCAGCACGCAGAAACACCTAGATTGCAGATAAGCGCCTTTTCCCATTGACCGCAACGAACATAGAAGATGCACAAGCTTCTTGCCATTGCGGCCGAACGGAAGGAGATATTTGCTCAAAACTTGCTGTGCTGGTGCAGACAGTGGCACCCGACATGCCTGCGTTGTCGTTTTTACCCGGGCACTGTTTGGGCGGGTGCAGCACGCAGAAACACCTAGATTGCAGATAAGCGCCTTTTCCCATTGACCGCGACGAACAGAGAAGATGCACAAGCTTCTTGCCATTGCGGCCGAACGGAAGGAGATATTTGCTCAAAACTTGCTGTGCTGGTGCAGACAGTGGCACCCGACATGCCTGCGTTGTCGTTTTCACCCGGGCACTCTTTGGGCGGGACCAGCACGCAGAAACACCTAGATTGCAGATAAGCGCCTTTTCCCATTGACCGCGACGAACAGAGAGGATGCACAAGCTTCTTGCCATTGCGGACGAACGGAAGGAGATATTTGCTCAAAACTTGCTGTGCTGGTGCAGACAGTGGCACCCGACATGCCTGCATTGTCGTTTTCACCCGGGCACTCTTTGGGCGGGCGCAGCACGCAGAAACACCTAGATTGCAGATAAGCGCCTTTTCCCATTGACCGCGACGAACAGAGAGGATGCACAAGCTTCTTGCCATTGCGGCCGAACGGAAGGAGATATTTGCTCAAAACTTGCTGTGCTGGTGCAGACAGTGGCACCCGACATGCCTGCGTTGTCGTTTTCACCCGGGCACTCTTTGGGCGGGTGCAGCACGCAGAAACACCTAGATTGCAGATAAGCGCCTTTTCCCATTGACCGCGACGAACAGAGAAGATGCACAAGCTTCTTGCCATTGCGGCCGAACGGAAGGAGATATTTGCTCAAAACTTGCTGTGCTGGTGCAGACAGTGGCACCCGACATGCCTGCGTTGTAGTTTTCACCCGAGCACTCTTTGGGCGGGCGCAGCACGCAGAAACACCTAGATTGCAGATAAGCGCCTTTTCCCATTGACCGCGACGAACAGAGAGGATGCACAAGCTTCTTGCCATTGCGGCCGAACGGAAGGAGATATTTGCTCAAAACTTGCTGTGCTGGTGCAGACAGTGGCACCCGACATGCCTGCGTTGTCGCTTTAACCCGGGCACTCTTTGGGCGGGCGCAGCACGCAGAAACACCTAGATTGCAGATAAGCGCCTTTTCCCATTGACCGCAACGAACATAGAAGATGCACAAGCTTCTTGCCATTGCGGCCGAACGGAAGGAGATATTTGCTCAAAACTTGCTGTGCTGGTGCAGACAGTGGCACCCGACATGCCTGCGTTGTCGTTTTCACCCGGGCACTCTTTGGGCGGGCGCAGCACGCAGAAACACCTAGATTGCAGATAAGCGCCTTTTCCCATTGACAGCGACGAACAGAGAAGATGCACAAGCTTCTTGCCATTGCGGCCGAACGGAAGGAGATATTTGCTAAAAACTTGCTGTGCTGGTGCAGACAGTGGCACCCGACATGCCTGCGTTGTCGTTTTCACCCGGGCACTCTTTGGGCGGGCGCAGCACGCAGAAACACCTAGATTGCAGATAAGCGCCTTTTCCCATTGACCGCGACGAACAGAGAGGATGCACAAGCTTCTTGCCATTGCGGCCTAATGGAAGGAGATATTTGCTCAAAACTTGCTGTGCTGGTGCAGACAGGGGCACCCGACATGCCTGCGTTGTCGTTTTCACCCGGGCACTCTTTGGGCGGGCGCAGCACGCAGAAACACCTAGATTGCAGATAAGCGCCTTTTCCCATTGACCGCGACGAACAGAGAAGATGCACAAGCTTCTTACCATTGATGCCGAACGGAAGGAGATATTTGCTCAAAACTTGCTGTGCTGGTGCAGACAGTGGCACCCGACATGCCTACGTTGTCGATTTAACCCGGGCACTCTTTGGGCGGGCACAGCACGCAGAAACACCTAAATTGCAGATAAGCGCCTTTTCCCATTGACCGCGACGAACATAGAAGATGCACAAGCTTCTTGCCATTGAGGCCGAACGGAAGGAGATATTTGCTCAAAACTTGCTGTGCTGGTGCAGACAGTGGCACCCGACATGCCTACGTTGTCGATTTAACCCAGGCACTCTTTGGGCGGGCGCAGCACGCAGAAACACCTAAATTGCTGAAAAGCGCCTTTTCCCATTGACCGCGACGAACAGAGAAGATGCACAAGCTTCTTGCCATTGCGGCCGAACGGAAGGAGATATTTGCTCAAAACTTGCTGTGCTGGTGCAGACAGTGGCACCCGACATGCCTGCGTTGTCGTTTTCACCCGGGCACTCTTTGGGCGGGCGCAGCACGCAGAAACACCTAGATTGCAGATAAGCGCCTTTTCCCATTGACCGCGACGAACAGAGAAGATGCACAAGCTTCTTACCATTGATGCCGAACGGAAGGAGATATTTGCTCAAAACTTGCTGTGCTGGTGCAGACAGTGGCACCCGACATGCCTACGTTGTCGATTTAACCCGGGCACTCTTTGGGCGGGCACAGCACGCAGAAACACCTAAATTGCAGATAAGCGCCTTTTCCCATTGACCGCGACGAACATAGAAGATGCACAAGCTTCTTGCCATTGAGGCCGAACGGAAGGAGATATTTGCTCAAAACTTGCTGTGCTGGTGCAGACAGTGGCACCCGACATGCCTACGTTGTCGATTTAACCCAGGCACTCTTTGGGCGGGCGCAGCACGCAGAAACACCTAAATTGCTGAAAAGCGCCTTTTCCCATTGACCGCGACGAACAGAGAAGATGCACAAGCTTCTTGCCATTGCGGCCGAACGGAAGGAGATATTTGCTCAAAACTTGCTGTGCTGGTGCAGACAGTGGCACCCGACATGCCTGCGTTGTCGTTTTCACCCGGGCACTCTTTGGGCGGGCGCAGCATGCAGAAACACCTAGATTGCAGATAAGCGCCTTTTCCCATTGACCGCGACGAACAGAGAAGATGCACAAGCTTCTTACCATTGAGGCCGAACGGAAGGAGATATTTGCTCAAAACTTGCTGTGCTGGTGCAGACAGTGGCACCCGACATGCCTGCGTTGTCGATTTAACCCGGGCACTGTTTGGGCGGGCGCAGCACGCAGAAACACCTAGATTGCAGATAAGCGCCTTTTCCCATTGACCGCGACGAACATAGAAGATGCACAAGCTTCTTGCCATTGCGGCCGAACGGAAGGAGATATTTGCTCAAAACTTGCTGTGCTGGTGCAGACAGTGGCACCCGACATGCCTGCGTTGTCGTTTTCACCCGGGCACTCTTTGGGCGGGTGCAGCACGCAGAAACACCTAGATTGCAGATAAGCGCCTTTTCCCATTGACCGCGACGAACAGAGAGGATGCACAAGCTTCTTGCCATTGCGGCCGAACGGAAGGAGATATTTGCTCAAAACTTGCTGTGCTGGTGCAGACAGTGGCACCCGACATGCCTACGTTGTCGATTTAACCCGGGCACTCTTTGGGCGGGCACAGCACGCAGAAACACCTAAATTGCAGATAAGCGACTTTTCCCATTGACCGCGACGAACATAGAAGATGCACAAGCTTCTTGCCATTGAGGCCGAACGGAAGGAGATATTTGCTCAAAACTTGCTGTGCTGGTGCAGACAGTGGCACCCGACATGCCTACGTTGTCGATTTAACCCGGGAACTCTTTGGGCGGGCGCAGCACGCAGAAACACCTAAATTGCTGAAAAGCGCCTTTTCCCATTGACCGCGACGAACAGAGAAGATGCACAAGCTTCTTGCCATTGCGGCCGAACGGAAGGAGATATTTGCTCAAAACTTGCTGTGCTGGTGCAGACAGTGGCACCCGACATGCCTGCGTTGTCGTTTTCACCCGGGCACTCTTTGGGCGGACGCAGCATGCAGAAACACCTAGATTGCAGATAAGCGCCTTTTCCCATTGACCGCGACGAACATAGAAGATGCACAAGCTTCTTGCCATTGCGGCCGAACGGAAGGAGATATTTGCTCAAAACTTGCTGTGCTGGTGCAGACAGTGGCACCCGACATGCCTGCGTTGTCGTTTTCACCCGGGCACTCTTTGGGCGGGTGCAGCACGCAGAAACACCTAGATTGCAGATAAGCGCCTTTTCCCATTGACCGCGACGAACAGAGAGGATGCACAAGCTTCTTGCCATTGCGGCCGAACGGAAGGAGATATTTGCTCAAAACTTGCTGTGCTGGTGCAGACAGTGGCACCCGACATGCCTACGTTGTCGATTTAACCCGGGCACTCTTTGGGCGGGCGCAGCACGCAGAAACACCTAAATTGCTGAAAAGCGCCTTTTCCCATTGACCGCGACGAACAGAGAAGATGCACAAGCTTCTTGCCATTGCGGCCGAACGGAAGGAGATATTTGCTCAAAACTTGCTGTGCTGGTGCAGACAGTGGCACCCGACATGCCTGCGTTGTCGTTTTTACCCGGGCACTGTTTGGGCGGGTGCAGCACGCAGAAACACCTAGATTGCAGATAAGCGCCTTTTCCCATTGACCGCGACGAACAGAGAAGATGCACAAGCTTCTTGCCATTGCGGCCGAACGGAAGGAGATATTTGCTCAAAACTTGCTGTGCTGGTGCAGACAGTGGCACCCGACATGCCTGCGTTGTCGTTTTCACCCGGGCACTCTTTGGGCGGGCGCAGCTTGCAGAAACACCTAGATTGCAGATAAGCGCCTTTTCCCATTGACCGCGACGAACAGAGAAGATGCACAAGCTTCTTGCCATTGCGGCCGAACGGAAGGAGATATTTGCTCAAAACTTGCTGTGCTGGTGCAGACAGTGGCACCCGACATGCCTGCGTTGTCGTTTTCACCCGGGCACTCTTTGGGCGGGCGCAGCACGCAGAAACACCTAGATTGCAGATAAGCGCCTTTTCCCATTGACCGCGACGAACAGAGAGGATGCACAAGCTTCTTGCCATTGCGGCCGAACGGAAGGAGATATTTGCTCAAAACTTGCTGTGCTGGTGCAGACAGTGGCACCCGACATGCCTGCGTTGTCGTTTTCACCCGGGCACTCTTTGGGCGGGCGCAGCACGCAGAAACACCTAGATTGCAGATAAGCGCCTTTTCCCATTGACCGCGACGAACAGAGAGGATGCACAAGCTTCTTGCCATTGCGGACGAACGGAAGGAGATATTTGCTCAAAACTTGCTGTGCTGGTGCAGACAGTGGCACCCGACATGCCTGCGTTGTAGTTTTCACCCGAGCACTCTTTGGGCGGGCGCAGCACGCAGAAACACCTAGATTGCAGATAAGCGCCTTTTCCCATTGACCGCGACGAACAGAGAAGATGCACAAGCTTCTTGCCATTGCGGCCGAACGGAAGGAGATATTTGCTCAAAACTTGCTGTGCTGGTGCAGACAGTGGCACCCGACATGCCTGCGTTGTCGTTTTCACCCGGGCACTCTTTGGGCGGGCGCAGCACGCAGAAACACCTAGATAGCAGATAAGCGCCTTTTCCCATTGACCGCGACGAACAGAGAGGATGCACAAGCTTCTTGCCATTGCGGCCTAATGGAAGGAGATATTTGCTCAAAACTTGCTGTGCTGGTGCAGACAGGGGCACCCGACATGCCTGCGTTGTCGTTTTCACCCGGGCACTCTTTGGGCGGGCGCAGCACGCAGAAACACCTAGATTGCAGATAAGCGCCTTTTCCCATTGACCGCGACGAACAGAGAAGATGCACAAGCTTCTTACCATTGAGGCCGAACGGAAGGAGATATTTGCTCAAAACTTGCTGTGCTGGTGCAGACAGTGGCACCCGACATGCCTGCGTTGTCGATTTAACCCGGGCACTGTTTGGGCGGGCGCAGCACGCAGAAACACCTAGATTGCAGATAAGCGCCTTTTCCCATTGACCGCGACGAACATAGAAGATGCACAAGCTTCTTGCCATTGCGGCCGAACGGAAGGAGATATTTGCTCAAAACTTGCTGTGCTGGTGCAGACAGTGGCACCCGACATGCCTGCGTTGTCGTTTTTACCCGGGCACTGTTTGGGAGGGTGCAGCACGCAGAAACACCTAGATTGCAGATAAGCGCCTTTTCCCATTGACCGCGACGAACAGAGAAGATGCACAAGCTTCTTGCCATTGCGGCCGAACGGAAGGAGATATTTGCTCAAAACTTGCTGTGCTGGTGCAGACAGTGGCACCCGACATGCCTGCGTTGTCGTTTTCACCCGGGCACTCTTTGGGCGGGCGCAGCACGCAGAAACACCTAGATTGCAGATAAGCGCCTTTTCCCATTGACCGCGACGAACAGAGAGGATGCACAAGCTTCTTGCCATTGCGGACGAACGGAAGGAGATATTTGCTCAAAACTTTCTGTGCTGGTGCAGACAGTGGCACCCGACATGCCTGCGTTGTCGTTTTCACCCGGGCACTCTTTGGGCGGGCGCAGCACGCAGAAACACCTAGATTGCAGATAAGCGCCTTTTCCCATTGACCGCGACGAACAGAGAGGATGCACAAGCTTCTTGCCATTGCGGCCGAACGGAAGGAGATATTTGCTCAAAACTTGCTGTGCTGGTGCAGACAGTGGCACCCGACATGCCTGCGTTGTCGTTTTCACCCGGGCACTCTTTGGGCGGGTGCAGCACGCAGAAACACCTAGATTGCAGATAAGCGCCTTTTCCCATTGACCGCGACGAACAGAGAAGATGCACAAGCTTCTTGCCATTGCGGCCGAACGGAAGGAGATATTTGCTCAAAACTTGCTGTGCTGGTGCAGACAGTGGCACCCGACATGCCTGCGTTGTCGCTTTAACCCGGGCACTCTTTGGGCGGGCGCAGCACGCAGAAACACCTAGATTGCAGATAAGCGCCTTTTCCCATTGACCGCGACGAACATAGAAGATGCACAAGCTTCTTGCCATTGCGGCCGAAAGGAAGGAGATATTTGCTCAAAACTTGCTGTGCTGGTGCAGACAGTGGCACCCGACATGCCTGCGTTGTCGTTTTGACCCGGGCACTCTTTGGGCGGGCGCAGCACGCAGAAACACCTAGATTGCAGATAAGCGCCTTTTCCCATTGACCGCGACGAACAGAGAAGATGCACAAGCTTCTTGCCATTGCGGCCGAACGGAAGGAGATATTTGCTCAAAACTTGCTGTGCTGGTGCAGACAGTGGCACCCGACATGCCTGCGTTGTCGTTTTCACCCGGGCACTCTTTGGGCGGGCGCAGCACGCAGAAACACCTAGATTGCAGATAAGCGCCTTTTCCCATTGACCGCGACGAACAGAGAGGATGCACAAGCTTCTTGCCATTGCGGCCTAATGGAAGGAGATATTTGCTCAAAACTTGCTGTGCTGGTGCAGACAGGGGCACCCGACATGCCTGCGTTGTCGTTTTCACCCGGGCACTCTTTGGGCGGGCGCAGCACGCAGAAACACCTAGATTGCAGATAAGCGCCTTTTCCCATTGACCGCGACGAACAGAGAAGATGCACAAGCTTCTTACCATTGAGGCCGAACGGAAGGAGATATTTGCTCAAAACTTGCTGTGCTGGTGCAGACAGTGGCACCCGACATGCCTGCGTTGTCGATTTAACCCGGGCACTGTTTGGGCGGGCGCAGCACGCAGAAACACCTAGATTGCAGATAAGCGCCTTTTCCCATTGACCGCGACGAACATAGAAGATGCACAAGCTTCTTGCCATTGCGGCCGAACGGAAGGAGATATTTGCTCAAAACTTGCTGTGCTGGTGCAGACAGTGGCACCCGACATGCCTGCGTTGTCGTTTTTACCCGGGCACTGTTTGGGCGGGTGCAGCACGCAGAAACACCTAGATTGCAGATAAGCGCCTTTTCCCATTGACCGCGACGAACAGAGAAGATGCACAAGCTTCTTGCCATTGCGGCCGAACGGAAGGAGATATTTGCTCAAAACTTGCTGTGCTGGTGCAGACAGTGGCACCCGACATGCCTGCGTTGTCGTTTTCACCCGGGCACTCTTTGGGCGGGCGCAGCACGCAGAAACACCTAGATTGCAGATAAGCGCCTTTTCCCATTGACCGCGACGAACAGAGAGGATGCACAAGCTTCTTGCCATTGCGGACGAACGGAAGGAGATATTTGCTCAAAACTTGCTGTGCTGGTGCAGACAGTGGCACCCGACATGCCTGCGTTGTCGTTTTCACCCGGGCACTCTTTGGGCGGGTGCAGCACGCAGAAACACCTAGATTGCAGATAAGCGCCTTTTCCCATTGACCGCGACGAACAGAGAAGATGCACAAGCTTCTTGCCATTGCGGCCGAACGGAAGGAGATATTTGCTCAAAACTTGCTGTGCTGGTGCAGACAGTGGCACCCGACATGCCTGCGTTGTAGTTTTCACCCGAGCACTCTTTGGGCGGGCGCAGCACGCAGAAACACCTAGATTGCAGATAAGCGCCTTTTCCCATTGACCGCGACGAACAGAGAGGATGCACAAGCTTCTTGCCATTGCGGCCGAACGGAAGGAGATATTTGCTCAAAACTTGCTGTGCTGGTGCAGACAGTGGCACCCGACATGCCTGCGTTGTCGTTTTCACCCGGGCACTCTTTGGGCGGGTGCAGCACGCAGAAACACCTAGATTGCAGATAAGCGCCTTTTCCCATTGACCGCGACGAACAGAGAAGATGCACAAGCTTCTTGCCATTGCGGCCGAACGGAAGGAGATATTTGCTCAAAACTTGCTGTGCTGGTGCAGACAGTGGCACCCGACATGCCTGCGTTGTCGCTTTAACCCGGGCACTCTTTGGGCGGGCGCAGCACGCAGAAACACCTAGATTGCAGATAAGCGCCTTTTCCCATTGACCGCGACGAACATAGAAGATGCACAAGATTCTTGCCATTGCGGCCGAAAGGAAGGAGATATTTGCTCAAAACTTGCTGTGCTGGTGCAGACAGTGGCACCCGACATGCCTGCGTTGTCGTTTTGACCCGGGCACTCTTTGGGCGGGCGCAGCACGCAGAAACACCTAGATTGCAGATAAGCGCCTTTTCCCATTGACCGCGACGAACAGAGAAGATGCACAAGCTTCTTGCCATTGCGGCCGAACGGAAGGAGATATTTGCTCAAAACTTGCTGTGCTGGTGCAGACAGTGGCACCCGACATGCCTGCGTTGTCGTTTTCACCTGGGCACTCTTTGGGCGGGCGAAGCACGCAGAAACACCTAGATTGCAGATAAGCGCCTTTTCCCATTGACCGCGACGAACAGAGAAGATGCACAAGCTTCTTGCCATTGCGGCCGAACGGAAGGAGATATTTGCTCAAAACTTGCTGTGCTGGTGCAGACAGTAGCACCCGACATGCCTGCGTTGTCGTTTTCACCCGGGCACTCTTTGGGCGGGCGCAGCACGCAGAAACACCTAGATTGCAGATAAGCGCCTTTTCCCATTGACCGCGACGAACAGAGAAGATGCACAAGCTTCTTGCCATTGCGGCCGAACGGAAGGAGATATTTGCTCAAAACTTGCTGTGCTGGTGCAGACAGTGGCACCCGACATGCCTGCGTTGTCGTTTTCACCCGGGCACTCTTTGGGCGGGTGCAGCACGCAGAAACACCTAGATTGCAGATAAGCGCCTTTTCCCATTGACCGCGACGAACAGAGAAGATGCACAAGCTTCTTGCCATTGCGGCCGAACGGAAGGAGATATTTGCTCAAAACTTGCTGTGCTGGTGCAGACAGTGGCACCGGACATGCCTGCGTTGTCGTTTTCACCCGGGCACTCTTTGGGCGGGCGCAGCACGCAGAAACACCTAGATTGCAGATAAGCGCCTTTTCCCATTGACCGCGACGAACAGAGAGGATGCACAAGCTTCTTGCCATTGCGGACGAATGGAAGGAGATATTTGCTCAAAACTTGCTGTGCTGGTGCAGACAGTGGCACCCGACATGCCTGCGTTGTCGTTTTCACCCGGGCACTGTTTGGGCGGGCGCAGCACGCAGAAACACCTAGATTGCAGATAAGCGCCTTTTCCCATTGACCGCGACGAACATAGAAGATGCACAAGCTTCTTGCCATTGCGGCCGAACGGAAGGAGATATTTGCTCAAAACTTGCTGTGCTGGTGCAGACAGTGGCACCCGACATGCCTGCGTTGTCGTTTTTACCCGGGCACTGTTTGGGCGGGTGCAGCACGCAGAAACACCTAGATTGCAGATAAGCGCCTTTTCCCATTGACCGCGACGAACAGAGAAGATGCACAAGCTTCTTGCCATTGCGGCCGAACGGAAGGAGATATTTGCTCAAAACTTGCTGTGCTGGTGCAGACAGTGGCACCCGACATGCCTGCGTTGTCGTTTTCACCCGGGCACTCTTTGGGCGGGACCAGCACGCAGAAACACCTAGATTGCAGATAAGCGCCTTTTCCCATTGACCGCGACGAACAGAGAGGATGCACAAGCTTCTTGCCATTGCGGACGAACGGAAGGAGATATTTGCTCAAAACTTGCTGTGCTGGTGCAGACAGTGGCACCCGACATGCCTGCATTGTCGTTTTCACCCGGGCACTCTTTGGGCGGGCGCAGCACGCAGAAACACCTAGATTGCAGATAAGCGCCTTTTCCCATTGACCGCGACGAACAGAGAGGATGCACAAGCTTCTTGCCATTGCGGCCGAACGGAAGGAGATATTTGCTCAAAACTTGCTGTGCTGGTGCAGACAGTGGCACCCGACATGCCTGCGTTGTCGTTTTCACCCGGGCACTCTTTGGGCGGGTGCAGCACGCAGAAACACCTAGATTGCAGATAAGCGCCTTTTCCCATTGACCGCGACGAACAGAGAAGATGCACAAGCTTCTTGCCATTGCGGCCGAACGGAAGGAGATATTTGCTCAAAACTTGCTGTGCTGGTGCAGACAGTGGCACCCGACATGCCTGCGTTGTAGTTTTCACCCGAGCACTCTTTGGGCGGGCGCAGCACGCAGAAACACCTAGATTGCAGATAAGCGCCTTTTCCCATTGACCGCGACGAACAGAGAGGATGCACAAGCTTCTTGCCATTGCGGCCGAACGGAAGGAGATATTTGCTCAAAACTTGCTGTGCTGGTGCAGACAGTGGCACCCGACATGCCTGCGTTGTCGCTTTAACCCGGGCACTCTTTGGGCGGGCGCAGCACGCAGAAACACCTAGATTGCAGATAAGCGCCTTTTCCCATTGACCGCAACGAACATAGAAGATGCACAAGCTTCTTGCCATTGCGGCCGAATGGAAGGAGATATTTGCTCAAAACTTGCTGTGCTGGTGCAGACAGTGGCACCCGACATGCCTGCGTTGTCGTTTTCACCCGGGCACTCTTTGGGCGGGCGCAGCACGCAGAAACACCTAGATTGCAGATAAGCGCCTTTTCCCATTGACAGCGACGAACAGAGAAGATGCACAAGCTTCTTGCCATTGCGGCCGAACGGAAGGAGATATTTGCTAAAAACTTGCTGTGCTGGTGCAGACAGTGGCACCCGACATGCCTGCGTTGTCGTTTTCACCCGGGCACTCTTTGGGCGGGCGCAGCACGCAGAAACACCTAGATTGCAGATAAGCGCCTTTTCCCATTGACCGCGACGAACAGAGAGGATGCACAAGCTTCTTGCCATTGCGGCCTAATGGAAGGAGATATTTGCTCAAAACTTGCTGTGCTGGTGCAGACAGGGGCACCCGACATGCCTGCGTTGTCGTTTTCACCCGGGCACTCTTTGGGCGGGCGCAGCACGCAGAAACACCTAGATTGCAGATAAGCGCCTTTTCCCATTGACCGCGACGAACAGAGAAGATGCACAAGCTTCTTACCATTGATGCCGAACGGAAGGAGATATTTGCTCAAAACTTGCTGTGCTGGTGCAGACAGTGGCACCCGACATGCCTACGTTGTCGATTTAACCCGGGCACTCTTTGGGCGGGCACAGCACGCAGAAACACCTAAATTGCAGATAAGCGCCTTTTCCCATTGACCGCGACGAACATAGAAGATGCACAAGCTTCTTGCCATTGAGGCCGAACGGAAGGAGATATTTGCTCAAAACTTGCTGTGCTGGTGCAGACAGTGGCACCCGACATGCCTACGTTGTCGATTTAACCCAGGCACTCTTTGGGCGGGCGCAGCACGCAGAAACACCTAAATTGCTGAAAAGCGCCTTTTCCCATTGACCGCGACGAACAGAGAAGATGCACAAGCTTCTTGCCATTGCGGCCGAACGGAAGGAGATATTTGCTCAAAACTTGCTGTGCTGGTGCAGACAGTGGCACCCGACATGCCTGCGTTGTCGTTTTCACCCGGGCACTCTTTGGGCGGGCGCAGCACGCAGAAACACCTAGATTGCAGATAAGCGCCTTTTCCCATTGACCGCGACGAACAGAGAAGATGCACAAGCTTCTTACCATTGATGCCGAACGGAAGGAGATATTTGCTCAAAACTTGCTGTGCTGGTGCAGACAGTGGCACCCGACATGCCTACGTTGTCGATTTAACCCGGGCACTCTTTGGGCGGGCACAGCACGCAGAAACACCTAAATTGCAGATAAGCGCCTTTTCCCATTGACCGCGACGAACATAGAAGATGCACAAGCTTCTTGCCATTGAGGCCGAACGGAAGGAGATATTTGCTCAAAACTTGCTGTGCTGGTGCAGACAGTGGCACCCGACATGCCTACGTTGTCGATTTAACCCAGGCACTCTTTGGGCGGGCGCAGCACGCAGAAACACCTAAATTGCTGAAAAGCGCCTTTTCCCATTGACCGCGACGAACAGAGAAGATGCACAAGCTTCTTGCCATTGCGGCCGAACGGAAGGAGATATTTGCTCAAAACTTGCTGTGCTGGTGCAGACAGTGGCACCCGACATGCCTGCGTTGTCGTTTTCACCCGGGCACTCTTTGGGCGGGCGCAGCATGCAGAAACACCTAGATTGCAGATAAGCGCCTTTTCCCATTGACCGCGACGAACAGAGAAGATGCACAAGCTTCTTACCATTGAGGCCGAACGGAAGGAGATATTTGCTCAAAACTTGCTGTGCTGGTGCAGACAGTGGCACCCGACATGCCTGCGTTGTCGATTTAACCCGGGCACTGTTTGGGCGGGCGCAGCACGCAGAAACACCTAGATTGCAGATAAGCGCCTTTTCCCATTGACCGCGACGAACATAGAAGATGCACAAGCTTCTTGCCATTGCGGCCGAACGGAAGGAGATATTTGCTCAAAACTTGCTGTGCTGGTGCAGACAGTGGCACCCGACATGCCTGCGTTGTCGTTTTCACCCGGGCACTCTTTGGGCGGGTGCAGCACGCAGAAACACCTAGATTGCAGATAAGCGCCTTTTCCCATTGACCGCGACGAACAGAGAGGATGCACAAGCTTCTTGCCATTGCGGCCGAACGGAAGGAGATATTTGCTCAAAACTTGCTGTGCTGGTGCAGACAGTGGCACCCGACATGCCTACGTTGTCGATTTAACCCGGGCACTCTTTGGGCGGGCACAGCACGCAGAAACACCTAAATTGCAGATAAGCGACTTTTCCCATTGACCGCGACGAACATAGAAGATGCACAAGCTTCTTGCCATTGAGGCCGAACGGAAGGAGATATTTGCTCAAAACTTGCTGTGCTGGTGCAGACAGTGGCACCCGACATGCCTACGTTGTCGATTTAACCCGGGAACTCTTTGGGCGGGCGCAGCACGCAGAAACACCTAAATTGCTGAAAAGCGCCTTTTCCCATTGACCGCGACGAACAGAGAAGATGCACAAGCTTCTTGCCATTGCGGCCGAACGGAAGGAGATATTTGCTCAAAACTTGCTGTGCTGGTGCAGACAGTGGCACTTGACATGCCTGCGTTGTCGTTTTCACCCGGGCACTCTTTGGGCGGGCGCAGCATGCAGAAACACCTAGATTGCAGATAAGCGCCTTTTCCCATTGACCGCGACGAACATAGAAGATGCACAAGCTTCTTGCCATTGCGGCCGAACGGAAGGAGATATTTGCTCAAAACTTGCTGTGCTGGTGCAGACAGTGGCACCCGACATGCCTGCGTTGTCGTTTTCACCCGGGCACTCTTTGGGCGGGTGCAGCACGCAGAAACACCTAGATTGCAGATAAGCGCCTTTTCCCATTGACCGCGACGAACAGAGAGGATGCACAAGCTTCTTGCCATTGCGGCCGAACGGAAGGAGATATTTGCTCAAAACTTGCTGTGCTGGTGCAGACAGTGGCACCCGACATGCCTACGTTGTCGATTTAACCCGGGCACTCTTTGGGCGGGCGCAGCACGCAGAAACACCTAAATTGCTGAAAAGCGCCTTTTCCCATTGACCGCGACGAACAGAGAAGATGCACAAGCTTCTTGCCATTGCGGCCGAACGGAAGGAGATATTTGCTCAAAACTTGCTGTGCTGGTGCAGACAGTGGCACCCGACATGCCTGCGTTGTCGTTTTTACCCGGGCACTGTTTGGGCGGGTGCAGCACGCAGAAACACCTAGATTGCAGATAAGCGCCTTTTCCCATTGACCGCGACGAACAGAGAAGATGCACAAGCTTCTTGCCATTGCGGCCGAACGGAAGGAGATATTTGCTCAAAACTTGCTGTGCTGGTGCAGACAGTGGCACCCGACATGCCTGCGTTGTCGTTTTCACCCGGGCACTCTTTGGGCGGGCGCAGCTTGCAGAAACACCTAGATTGCAGATAAGCGCCTTTTCCCATTGACCGCGACGAACAGAGAAGATGCACAAGCTTCTTGCCATTGCGGCCGAACGGAAGGAGATATTTGCTCAAAACTTGCTGTGCTGGTGCAGACAGTGGCACCCGACATGCCTGCGTTGTCGTTTTCACCCGGGCACTCTTTGGGCGGGCGCAGCACGCAGAAACACCTAGATTGCAGATAAGCGCCTTTTCCCATTGACCGCGACGAACAGAGAGGATGCACAAGCTTCTTGCCATTGCGGACGAACGGAAGGAGATATTTGCTCAAAACTTGCTTTGCTGGTGCAGACAGTGGCACCCGACATGCCTGCGTTGTCGTTTTCACCCGGGCACTCTTTTGGCGGGCGCAGCACGCAGAAACACCTAGATTGCAGATAAGCGCCTTTTCCCATTGACCGCGACGAACAGAGAGGATGCACAAGCTTCTTGCCATTGCGGCCGAACGGAAGGAGATATTTGCTCAAAACTTGCTGTGCTGGTGCAGACAGTGGCACCGGACATGCCTGCGTTGTCGTTTTCACCCGGGCACTCTTTGGGCGGGCGCAGCACGCAGAAACACCTAGATTGCAGATAAGCGCCTTTTCCCATTGACCGCGACGAACAGAGAGGATGCACAAGCTTCTTGCCATTGCGGACGAACGGAAGGAGATATTTGCTCAAAACTTGCTGTGCTGGTGCAGACAGTGGCACCCGACATGCCTGCGTTGTCGTTTTCACCCGGGCACCCTTTGGGCGGGCGCAGCACGCAGAAACACCTAGATTGCAGATAAGCGCCTTTTCCCATTGACCGCGACGAACAGAGAGGATGCACAAGCTTCTTGCCATTGCGGCCGAACGGAAGGAGATATTTGCTCAAAACTTGCTGTGCTGGTGCAGACAGTGGCACCCGACATGCCTGCGTTGTCGTTTTCACCCGGGCACTCTTTGGGCGGGTGCAGCACGCAGAAACACCTAGATTGCAGATAAGCGCCTTTTCCCATTGACCGCGACGAACAGAGAAGATGCACAAGCTTCTTGCCATTGCGGCCGAACGGAAGGAGATATTTGCTCAAAACTTGCTGTGCTGGTGCAGACAGTGGCACCCGACATGCCTGCGTTGTCGTTTTCACCCGGGCACTCTTTGGGCGGGTGCAGCACGCAGAAACACCTAGATTGCAGATAAGCGCCTTTTCCCATTGACCGCGACGAACAGAGAGGATGCACAAGCTTCTTGCCATTGCGGCCTAATGGAAGGAGATATTTGCTCAAAACTTGCTGTGCTGGTGCAGACAGGGGCACCCGACATGCCTGCGTTGTCGTTTTCACCCGGGCACTCTTTGGGCGGGCGCAGCACGCAGAAACACCTAGATTGCAGATAAGCGCCTTTTCCCATTGACCGCGACGAACAGAGAAGATGCACAAGCTTCTTACCATTGAGGCCGAACGGAAGGAGATATTTGCTCAAAACTTGCTGTGCTGGTGCAGACAGTGGCACCCGACATGCCTACGTTGTCGATTTAACCCGGGCACTCTTTGGGCGGGCGCAGCACGCAGAAACACCTAGATTGCAGATAAGCGCCTTTTCCCATTGACCGCGACGAACATAGAAGATGCACAAGCTTCTTGCCATTGCGGCCGAAAGGAAGGAGATATTTGCTCAAAACTTGCTGTGCTGGTGCAGACAGTGGCACCCGACATGCCTGCGTTGTCGTTTTGACCCGGGCACTCTTTGGGCGGGCGCAGCACGCAGAAACACCTAGATTGCAGATAAGCGCCTTTTCCCATTGACCGCGACGAACAGAGAAGATGCACAAGCTTCTTGCCATTGCGGCCGAACGGAAGGAGATATTTGCTCAAAACTTGCTGTGCTGGTGCAGACAGTGGCACCCGACATGCCTGCGTTGTCGTTTTCACCCGGGCACTCTTTGGGCGGGCGCAGCACGCAGAAACACCTAGATTGCAGATAAGCGCCTTTTCCCATTGACCGCGACGAACAGAGAGGATGCACAAGCTTCTTGCCATTGCGGCCTAATGGAAGGAGATATTTGCTCAAAACTTGCTGTGCTGGTGCAGACAGGGGCACCCGACATGCCTGCGTTGTCGTTTTCACCCGGGCACTCTTTGGGCGGGCGCAGCACGCAGAAACACCTAGATTGCAGATAAGCGCCTTTTCCCATTGACCGCGACGAACAGAGAAGATGCACAAGCTTCTTACCATTGAGGCCGAACGGAAGGAGATATTTGCTCAAAACTTGCTGTGCTGGTGCAGACAGTGGCACCCGACATGCCTGCGTTGTCGATTTAACCCGGGCACTGTTTGGGCGGGCGCAGCACGCAGAAACACCTAGATTGCAGATAAGCGCCTTTTCCCATTGACCGCGACGAACATAGAAGATGCACAAGCTTCTTGCCATTGCGGCCGAACGGAAGGAGATATTTGCTCAAAACTTGCTGTGCTGGTGCAGACAGTGGCACCCGACATGCCTGCGTTGTCGTTTTTACCCGGGCACTGTTTGGGCGGGTGCAGCACGCAGAAACACCTAGATTGCAGATAAGCGCCTTTTCCCATTGACCGCGACGAACAGAGAAGATGCACAAGCTTCTTGCCATTGCGGCCGAACGGAAGGAGATATTTGCTCAAAACTTGCTGTGCTGGTGCAGACAGTGGCACCCGACATGCCTGCGTTGTCGTTTTCACCCGGGCACTCTTTGGGCGGGCGCAGCACGCAGAAACACCTAGATTGCAGATAAGCGCCTTTTCCCATTGACCGCGACGAACAGAGAGGATGCACAAGCTTCTTGCCATTGCGGACGAACGGAAGGAGATATTTGCTCAAAACTTGCTGTGCTGGTGCAGACAGTGGCACCCGACATGCCTGCGTTGTCGTTTTCACCCGGGCACTCTTTGGGCGGGTGCAGCACGCAGAAACACCTAGATTGCAGATAAGCGCCTTTTCCCATTGACCGCGACGAACAGAGAAGATGCACAAGCTTCTTGCCATTGCGGCCGAACGGAAGGAGATATTTGCTCAAAACTTGCTGTGCTGGTGCAGACAGTGGCACCCGACATGCCTGCGTTGTAGTTTTCACCCGAGCACTCTTTGGGCGGGCGCAGCACGCAGAAACACCTAGATTGCAGATAAGCGCCTTTTCCCATTGACCGCGACGAACAGAGAGGATGCACAAGCTTCTTGCCATTGCGGCCGAACGGAAGGAGATATTTGCTCAAAACTTGCTGTGCTGGTGCAGACAGTGGCACCCGACATGCCTGCGTTGTCGTTTTCACCCGGGCACTCTTTGGGCGGGTGCAGCACGCAGAAACACCTAGATTGCAGATAAGCGCCTTTTCCCATTGACCGCGACGAACAGAGAAGATGCACAAGCTTCTTGCCATTGCGGCCGAACGGAAGGAGATATTTGCTCAAAACTTGCTGTGCTGGTGCAGACAGTGGCACCCGACATGCCTGCGTTGTAGTTTTCACCCGAGCACTCTTTGGGCGGGCGCAGCACGCAGAAACACCTAGATTGCAGATAAGCGCCTTTTCCCATTGACCGCGACGAACAGAGAAGATGCACAAGCTTCTTGCCATTGCGGCCGAACGGAAGGAGATATTTGCTCAAAACTTGCTGTGCTGGTGCAGACAGTGGCACCCGACATGCCTGCGTTGTCGCTTTAACCCGGGCACTCTTTGGGCGGGCGCAGCACGCAGAAACACCTAGATTGCAGATAAGCGCCTTTTCCCATTGACCGCGACGAACATAGAAGATGCACAAGCTTCTTGCCATTGCGGCCGAAAGGAAGGAGATATTTGCTCAAAACTTGCTGTGCTGGTGCAGACAGTGGCACCCGACATGCCTGCGTTGTCGTTTTCACCTGGGCACTCTTTGGGCGGGCGAAGCACGCAGAAACACCTAGATTGCAGATAAGCGCCTTTTCCCATTGACCGCGACGAACAGAGAAGATGCACAAGCTTCTTGCCATTGCGGCCGAACGGAAGGAGATATTTGCTCAAAACTTGCTTTGCTGGTGCAGACAGTGGCACCCGACATGCCTGCGTTGTCGTTTTCACCCGGGCACTCTTTGGGCGGGCGCAGCACGCAGAAACACCTAGATTGCAGATAAGCGCCTTTTCCCATTGACGGCGACGAACAGAGAAGATGCACAAGCTTCTTGCCATTGCGGCCGAACGGAAGGAGATATTTGCTCAAAGCTTGCTGTGCTGGTGCAGACAGTGGCACCCGACATGCCTGCGTTGTCGTTTTCACCCGGGCACTCTTTGGGCGGGTGCAGCACGCAGAAACACCTAGATTGCAGATAAGCGCCTTTTCCCATTGACCGCGACGAACAGAGAAGATGCACAAGCTTCTTGCCATTGCGGCCGAACGGAAGGAGATATTTGCTCAAAACTTGCTGTGCTGGTGCAGACAGTGGCACCCGACATGCCTGCGTTGTCGTTTTCACCCGGGCACTCTTTGGGCGGGCGCAGCACGCAGAAACACCTAGATTGCAGATAAGCGCCTTTTCCCATTGACCGCGACGAACAGAGAGGATGCACAAGCTTCTTGCCATTGCGGCCTAATGGAAGGAGATATTTGCTCAAAACTTGCTGTGCTGGTGCAGACAGGGGCACCCGACATGCCTGCGTTGTCGTTTTCACCCGGGCACTCTTTGGGCGGGCGCAGCACGCAGAAACACCTAGATTGCAGATAAGCGCCTTTTCCCATTGACCGCGACGAACAGAGAAGATGCACAAGCTTCTTACCATTGAGGCCGAACGGAAGGAGATATTTGCTCAAAACTTGCTGTGCTGGTGCAGACAGTGGCACCCGACATGCCTGCGTTGTCGATTTAACCCGGGCACTGTTTGGGCGGGCGCAGCACGCAGAAACACCTAGATTGCAGATAAGCGCCTTTTCCCATTGACCGCGACGAACATAGAAGATGCACAAGCTTCTTGCCATTGCGGCCGAACGGAAGGAGATATTTGCTCAAAACTTGCTGTGCTGGTGCAGGCAGTGGCACCCGACATGCCTGCGTTGTCGTTTTCACCCGGCACTCTTTGGGCGGGCGCAGCACGCAGAAACACCTAGATTGCAGATAAGCGCCTTTTCCCATTGACCGCGACGAACAGAGAGGATGCACAAGCTTCTTGCCATTGCGGCAGAACGGAAGGAGATATTTGCTCAAAACTTGCTGTAATGGTGCAGACAGTGGCACCCGACATGCCTGCGTTGTCGTTTTCACCCGGGCACTCTTTGGGCGGGCGCAGCACGCAGAAACACCTAGATTGCAGATAAGCGCCTTTTCCCATTGACCGCGACGAACAGAGAGGATGCACAAGCTTCTTGCCATTGTGGCCTAATGGAAGGAGATATTTGCTCAAAACTTGCTGTGCTGGTGCAGACAGGGGCACCCGACATGCCTGCGTTGTCGTTTTCACCCGGGCACTCTTTGGGCGGGCGCAGCACGCAGAAACACCTAGATTGCAGATAAGCGCCTTTTCCCATTGACCGCGACGAACAGAGAAGATGCACAAGCTTCTTACCATTGAGGCCGAACGGAAGGAGATATTTGCTCAAAACTTGCTGTGCTGGTGCAGACAGTGGCACCCGACATGCCTACGTTGTCGATTTAACCCGGGCACTCTTTGGGCGGGCGCAGCACGCAGAAACACCTAAATTGCTGAAAAGCGCCTTTTCCCATTGACCGCGACGAACAGAGAAGATGCACAAGCTTCTTGCCATTGCGGCCGAACGGAAGGAGATATTTGCTCAAAACTTGCTGTGCTGGTGCAGACAGTGGCACCCGACATGCCTGCGTTGTCGTTTTTACCCGGGCACTGTTTGGGCGGGTGCAGCACGCAGAAACACCTAGATTGCAGATAAGCGCCTTTTCCCATTGACCGCGACGAACAGAGAAGATGCACAAGCTTCTTGCCATTGCGGCCGAACGGAAGGAGATATTTGCTCAAAACTTGCTGTGCTGGTGCAGACAGTGGCACCCGACATGCCTGCGTTGTCGTTTTCACCCGGGCACTCTTTGGGTGGGCGCAGCACGCAGAAACACCTAGATTGCAGATAAGCGCCTTTTCCCATTGACCGCGACGAACAGAGAAGATGCACAAGCTTCTTGCCATTGCGGCCGAACGGAAGGAGATATTTGCTCAAAACTTGCTGTGCTGGTGCAGACAGTGGCACCCGACATGCCTGCGTTGTCGTTTTCACCCGGGCACTCTTTGGGCGGGCGCAGCACGCAGAAACACCTAGATTGCAGATAAGCGCCTTTTCCCATTGACCGCGACGAACAGAGAGGATGCACAAGCTTCTTGCCATTGCGGACGAACGGAAGGAGATATTTGCTCAAAACTTGCTGTGCTGGTGCAGACAGTGGCACCCGACATGCCTGCGTTGTCGTTTTCACCCGGGCACTCTTTGGGCGGGCGCAGCACGCAGAAACACCTAGATTGCAGATAAGCGCCTTTTCCCATTGACCGCGACGAACAGAGAGGATGCACAAGCTTCTTGCCATTGCGGCCGAACGGAAGGAGATATTTGCTCAAAACTTGCTGTGCTGGTGCAGACAGTGGCACCCGACATGCCTGCGTTGTCGTTTTCACCCGGGCACTCTTTGGGCGGGTGCAGCACGCAGAAACACCTAGATTGCAGATAAGCGCCTTTTCCCATTGACCGCGACGAACAGAGAAGATGCACAAGCTTCTTGCCATTGCGGCCGAACGGAAGGAGATATTTGCTAAAAACTTGCTGTGCTGGTGCAGACAGTGGCACCCGACATGCCTGCGTTGTCGTTTTCACCCGGGCACTCTTTGGGCGGGCGCAGCACGCAGAAACACCTAGATTGCAGATAAGCGCCTTTTCCCATTGACCGCGACGAACAGAGAGGATGCACAAGCTTCTTGCCATTGCGGCCTAATGGAAGGAGATATTTGCTCAAAACTTGCTGTGCTGGTGCAGACAGGGGCACCCGACATGCCTGCGTTGTCGTTTTCACCCGGGCACTCTTTGGGCGGGCGCAGCACGCAGAAACACCTAGATTGCAGATAAGCGCCTTTTCCCATTGACCGCGACGAACAGAGAAGATGCACAAGCTTCTTACCATTGAGGCCGAACGGAAGGAGATATTTGCTCAAAACTTGCTGTGCTGGTGCAGACAGTGGCACCCGACATGCCTGCGTTGTCGATTTAACCCGGGCACTGTTTGGGCGGGCGCAGCACGCAGAAACACCTAGATTGCAGATAAGCGCCTTTTCCCATTGACCGCGACGAACATAGAAGATGCACAAGCTTCTTGCCATTGCGGCCGAACGGAAGGAGATATTTGCTCAAAACTTGCTGTGCTGGTGCAGACAGTGGCACCCGACATGCCTGCGTTGTCGTTTTTACCCGGGCACTGTTTGGGCGGGTGCAGCACGCAGAAACACCTAGATTGCAGATAAGCGCCTTTTCCCATTGACCGCGACGAACAGAGAAGATGCACAAGCTTCTTGCCATTGCGGCCGAACGGAAGGAGATATTTGCTCAAAACTTGCTGTGCTGGTGCAGACAGTGGCACCCGACATGCCTGCGTTGTCGTTTTCACCCGGGCACTCTTTGGGCGGGCGCAGCACGCAGAAACACCTAGATTGCAGATAAGCGCCTTTTCCCATTGACCGCGACGAACAGAGAGGATGCACAAGCTTCTTGCCATTGCGGACGAACGGAAGGAGATATTTGCTCAAAACTTGCTGTGCTGGTGCAGACAGTGGCACCCGACATGCCTGCGTTGTCGTTTTCACCCGGGCACTCTTTGGGCGGGTGCAGCACGCAGAAACACCTAGATTGCAGATAAGCGCCTTTTCCCATTGACCGCGACGAACAGAGAAGATGCACAAGCTTCTTGCCATTGCGGCCGAACGGAAGGAGATATTTGCTCAAAACTTGCTGTGCTGGTGCAGACAGTGGCACCCGACATGCCTGCGTTGTCGTTTTCACCTGGGCACTCTTTGGGCGGGCGAAGCACGCAGAAACACCTAGATTGCAGATAAGCGCCTTTTCCCATTGACCGCGACGAACAGAGAAGATGCACAAGCTTCTTGCCATTGCGGCCGAACGGAAGGAGATATTTGCTCAAAACTTGCTGTGCTGGTGCAGACAGTAGCACCCGACATGCCTGCGTTGTCGTTTTCACCCGGGCACTCTTTGGGCGGGCGCAGCACGCAGAAACACCTAGATTGCAGATAAGCGCCTTTTCCCATTGACCGCGACGAACAGAGAAGATGCACAAGCTTCTTGCCATTGCGGCCGAACGGAAGGAGATATTTGCTCAAAACTTGCTGTGCTGGTGCAGACAGTGGCACCGGACATGCCTGCGTTGTCGTTTTCACCCGGGCACTCTTTGGGCGGGCGCAGCACGCAGAAACACCTAGATTGCAGATAAGCGCCTTTTCCCATTGACCGCGACGAACAGAGAGGATGCACAAGCTTCTTGCCATTGCGGACGAATGGAAGGAGATATTTGCTCAAAACTTGCTGTGCTGGTGCAGACAGTGGCACCCGACATGCCTGCGTTGTCGTTTTCACCCGGGCACTGTTTGGGCGGGCGCAGCACGCAGAAACACCTAGATTGCAGATAAGCGCCTTTTCCCATTGACCGCGACGAACATAGAAGATGCACAAGCTTCTTGCCATTGCGGCCGAACGGAAGGAGATATTTGCTCAAAACTTGCTGTGCTGGTGCAGACAGTGGCACCCGACATGCCTGCATTGTCGTTTTCACCCGGGCACTCTTTGGGCGGGCGCAGCACGCAGAAACACCTAGATTGCAGATAAGCGCCTTTTCCCATTGACCGCGACGAACAGAGAGGATGCACAAGCTTCTTGCCATTGCGGCCGAACGGAAGGAGATATTTGCTCAAAACTTGCTGTGCTGGTGCAGACAGTGGCACCCGACATGCCTGCGTTGTCGTTTTCACCCGGGCACTCTTTGGGCGGGTGCAGCACGCAGAAACACCTAGATTGCAGATAAGCGCCTTTTCCCATTGACCGCGACGAACAGAGAAGATGCACAAGCTTCTTGCCATTGCGGCCGAACGGAAGGAGATATTTGCTCAAAACTTGCTGTGCTGGTGCAGACAGTGGCACCCGACATGCCTGCGTTGTAGTTTTCACCCGAGCACTCTTTGGGCGGGCGCAGCACGCAGAAACACCTAGATTGCAGATAAGCGCCTTTTCCCATTGACCGCGACGAACAGAGAGGATGCACAAGCTTCTTGCCATTGCGGCCGAACGGAAGGAGATATTTGCTCAAAACTTGCTGTGCTGGTGCAGACAGTGGCACCCGACATGCCTGCGTTGTCGCTTTAACCCGGGCACTCTTTGGGCGGGCGCAGCACGCAGAAACACCTAGATTGCAGATAAGCGCCTTTTCCCATTGACCGCAACGAACATAGAAGATGCACAAGCTTCTTGCCATTGCGGCCGAACGGAAGGAGATATTTGCTCAAAACTTGCTGTGCTGGTGCAGACAGTGGCACCCGACATGCCTGCGTTGTCGTTTTTACCCGGGCACTGTTTGGGCGGGTGCAGCACGCAGAAACACCTAGATTGCAGATAAGCGCCTTTTCCCATTGACCGCGACGAACAGAGAAGATGCACAAGCTTCTTGCCATTGCGGCCGAACGGAAGGAGATATTTGCTCAAAACTTGCTGTGCTGGTGCAGACAGTGGCACCCGACATGCCTGCGTTGTCGTTTTCACCCGGGCACTCTTTGGGCGGGACCAGCACGCAGAAACACCTAGATTGCAGATAAGCGCCTTTTCCCATTGACCGCGACGAACAGAGAGGATGCACAAGCTTCTTGCCATTGCGGACGAACGGAAGGAGATATTTGCTCAAAACTTGCTGTGCTGGTGCAGACAGTGGCACCCGACATGCCTGCATTGTCGTTTTCACCCGGGCACTCTTTGGGCGGGCGCAGCACGCAGAAACACCTAGATTGCAGATAAGCGCCTTTTCCCATTGACCGCGACGAACAGAGAGGATGCACAAGCTTCTTGCCATTGCGGCCGAACGGAAGGAGATATTTGCTCAAAACTTGCTGTGCTGGTGCAGACAGTGGCACCCGACATGCCTGCGTTGTCGTTTTCACCCGGGCACTCTTTGGGCGGGTGCAGCACGCAGAAACACCTAGATTGCAGATAAGCGCCTTTTCCCATTGACCGCGACGAACAGAGAAGATGCACAAGCTTCTTGCCATTGCGGCCGAACGGAAGGAGATATTTGCTCAAAACTTGCTGTGCTGGTGCAGACAGTGGCACCCGACATGCCTGCGTTGTAGTTTTCACCCGAGCACTCTTTGGGCGGGCGCAGCACGCAGAAACACCTAGATTGCAGATAAGCGCCTTTTCCCATTGACCGCGACGAACAGAGAGGATGCACAAGCTTCTTGCCATTGCGGCCGAACGGAAGGAGATATTTGCTCAAAACTTGCTGTGCTGGTGCAGACAGTGGCACCCGACATGCCTGCGTTGTCGCTTTAACCCGGGCACTCTTTGGGCGGGCGCAGCACGCAGAAACACCTAGATTGCAGATAAGCGCCTTTTCCCATTGACCGCAACGAACATAGAAGATGCACAAGCTTCTTGCCATTGCGGCCGAACGGAAGGAGATATTTGCTCAAAACTTGCTGTGCTGGTGCAGACAGTGGCACCCGACATGCCTGCGTTGTCGTTTTCACCCGGGCACTCTTTGGGCGGGCGCAGCACGCAGAAACACCTAGATTGCAGATAAGCGCCTTTTCCCATTGACAGCGACGAACAGAGAAGATGCACAAGCTTCTTGCCATTGCGGCCGAACGGAAGGAGATATTTGCTAAAAACTTGCTGTGCTGGTGCAGACAGTGGCACCCGACATGCCTGCGTTGTCGTTTTCACCCGGGCACTCTTTGGGCGGGCGCAGCACGCAGAAACACCTAGATTGCAGATAAGCGCCTTTTCCCATTGACCGCGACGAACAGAGAGGATGCACAAGCTTCTTGCCATTGCGGCCTAATGGAAGGAGATATTTGCTCAAAACTTGCTGTGCTGGTGCAGACAGGGGCACCCGACATGCCTGCGTTGTCGTTTTCACCCGGGCACTCTTTGGGCGGGCGCAGCACGCAGAAACACCTAGATTGCAGATAAGCGCCTTTTCCCATTGACCGCGACGAACAGAGAAGATGCACAAGCTTCTTACCATTGATGCCGAACGGAAGGAGATATTTGCTCAAAACTTGCTGTGCTGGTGCAGACAGTGGCACCCGACATGCCTACGTTGTCGATTTAACCCGGGCACTCTTTGGGCGGGCACAGCACGCAGAAACACCTAAATTGCAGATAAGCGCCTTTTCCCATTGACCGCGACGAACATAGAAGATGCACAAGCTTCTTGCCATTGAGGCCGAACGGAAGGAGATATTTGCTCAAAACTTGCTGTGCTGGTGCAGACAGTGGCACCCGACATGCCTACGTTGTCGATTTAACCCAGGCACTCTTTGGGCGGGCGCAGCACGCAGAAACACCTAAATTGCTGAAAAGCGCCTTTTCCCATTGACCGCGACGAACAGAGAAGATGCACAAGCTTCTTGCCATTGCGGCCGAACGGAAGGAGATATTTGCTCAAAACTTGCTGTGCTGGTGCAGACAGTGGCACCCGACATGCCTGCGTTGTCGTTTTCACCCGGGCACTCTTTGGGCGGGCGCAGCACGCAGAAACACCTAGATTGCAGATAAGCGCCTTTTCCCATTGACCGCGACGAACAGAGAAGATGCACAAGCTTCTTACCATTGATGCCGAACGGAAGGAGATATTTGCTCAAAACTTGCTGTGCTGGTGCAGACAGTGGCACCCGACATGCCTACGTTGTCGATTTAACCCGGGCACTCTTTGGGCGGGCACAGCACGCAGAAACACCTAAATTGCAGATAAGCGCCTTTTCCCATTGACCGCGACGAACATAGAAGATGCACAAGCTTCTTGCCATTGAGGCCGAACGGAAGGAGATATTTGCTCAAAACTTGCTGTGCTGGTGCAGACAGTGGCACCCGACATGCCTACGTTGTCGATTTAACCCAGGCACTCTTTGGGCGGGCGCAGCACGCAGAAACACCTAAATTGCTGAAAAGCGCCTTTTCCCATTGACCGCGACGAACAGAGAAGATGCACAAGCTTCTTGCCATTGCGGCCGAACGGAAGGAGATATTTGCTCAAAACTTGCTGTGCTGGTGCAGACAGTGGCACCCGACATGCCTGCGTTGTCGTTTTCACCCGGGCACTCTTTGGGCGGGCGCAGCATGCAGAAACACCTAGATTGCAGATAAGCGCCTTTTCCCATTGACCGCGACGAACAGAGAAGATGCACAAGCTTCTTACCATTGAGGCCGAACGGAAGGAGATATTTGCTCAAAACTTGCTGTGCTGGTGCAGACAGTGGCACCCGACATGCCTGCGTTGTCGATTTAACCCGGGCACTGTTTGGGCGGGCGCAGCACGCAGAAACACCTAGATTGCAGATAAGCGCCTTTTCCCATTGACCGCGACGAACATAGAAGATGCACAAGCTTCTTGCCATTGCGGCCGAACGGAAGGAGATATTTGCTCAAAACTTGCTGTGCTGGTGCAGACAGTGGCACCCGACATGCCTGCGTTGTCGTTTTCACCCGGGCACTCTTTGGGCGGGTGCAGCACGCAGAAACACCTAGATTGCAGATAAGCGCCTTTTCCCATTGACCGCGACGAACAGAGAGGATGCACAAGCTTCTTGCCATTGCGGCCGAACGGAAGGAGATATTTGCTCAAAACTTGCTGTGCTGGTGCAGACAGTGGCACCCGACATGCCTACGTTGTCGATTTAACCCGGGCACTCTTTGGGCGGGCACAGCACGCAGAAACACCTAAATTGCAGATAAGCGACTTTTCCCATTGACCGCGACGAACATAGAAGATGCACAAGCTTCTTGCCATTGAGGCCGAACGGAAGGAGATATTTGCTCAAAACTTGCTGTGCTGGTGCAGACAGTGGCACCCGACATGCCTACGTTGTCGATTTAACCCGGGAACTCTTTGGGCGGGCGCAGCACGCAGAAACACCTAAATTGCTGAAAAGCGCCTTTTCCCATTGACCGCGACGAACAGAGAAGATGCACAAGCTTCTTGCCATTGCGGCCGAACGGAAGGAGATATTTGCTCAAAACTTGCTGTGCTGGTGCAGACAGTGGCACCCGACATGCCTGCGTTGTCGTTTTCACCCGGGCACTCTTTGGGCGGACGCAGCATGCAGAAACACCTAGATTGCAGATAAGCGCCTTTTCCCATTGACCGCGACGAACATAGAAGATGCACAAGCTTCTTGCCATTGCGGCCGAACGGAAGGAGATATTTGCTCAAAACTTGCTGTGCTGGTGCAGACAGTGGCACCCGACATGCCTGCGTTGTCGTTTTCACCCGGGCACTCTTTGGGCGGGTGCAGCACGCAGAAACACCTAGATTGCAGATAAGCGCCTTTTCCCATTGACCGCGACGAACAGAGAGGATGCACAAGCTTCTTGCCATTGCGGCCGAACGGAAGGAGATATTTGCTCAAAACTTGCTGTGCTGGTGCAGACAGTGGCACCCGACATGCCTACGTTGTCGATTTAACCCGGGCACTCTTTGGGCGGGCGCAGCACGCAGAAACACCTAAATTGCTGAAAAGCGCCTTTTCCCATTGACCGCGACGAACAGAGAAGATGCACAAGCTTCTTGCCATTGCGGCCGAACGGAAGGAGATATTTGCTCAAAACTTGCTGTGCTGGTGCAGACAGTGGCACCCGACATGCCTGCGTTGTCGTTTTTACCCGGGCACTGTTTGGGCGGGTGCAGCACGCAGAAACACCTAGATTGCAGATAAGCGCCTTTTCCCATTGACCGCGACGAACAGAGAAGATGCACAAGCTTCTTGCCATTGCGGCCGAACGGAAGGAGATATTTGCTCAAAACTTGCTGTGCTGGTGCAGACAGTGGCACCCGACATGCCTGCGTTGTCGTTTTCACCCGGGCACTCTTTGGGCGGGCGCAGCTTGCAGAAACACCTAGATTGCAGATAAGCGCCTTTTCCCATTGACCGCGACGAACAGAGAAGATGCACAAGCTTCTTGCCATTGCGGCCGAACGGAAGGAGATATTTGCTCAAAACTTGCTGTGCTGGTGCAGACAGTGGCACCCGACATGCCTGCGTTGTCGTTTTCACCCGGGCACTCTTTGGGCGGGCGCAGCACGCAGAAACACCTAGATTGCAGATAAGCGCCTTTTCCCATTGACCGCGACGAACAGAGAGGATGCACAAGCTTCTTGCCATTGCGGACGAACGGAAGGAGATATTTGCTCAAAACTTGCTTTGCTGGTGCAGACAGTGGCACCCGACATGCCTGCGTTGTCGTTTTCACCCGGGCACTCTTTGGGCGGGCGCAGCACGCAGAAACACCTAGATTGCAGATAAGCGCCTTTTCCCATTGACCGCGACGAACAGAGAGGATGCACAAGCTTCTTGCCATTGCGGCCGAACGGAAGGAGATATTTGCTCAAAACTTGCTGTGCTGGTGCAGACAGTGGCACCGGACATGCCTGCGTTGTCGTTTTCACCCGGGCACTCTTTGGGCGGGCGCAGCACGCAGAAACACCTAGATTGCAGATAAGCGCCTTTTCCCATTGACCGCGACGAACAGAGAGGATGCACAAGCTTCTTGCCATTGCGGACGAACGGAAGGAGATATTTGCTCAAAACTTGCTGTGCTGGTGCAGACAGTGGCACCCGACATGCCTGCGTTGTCGTTTTCACCCGGGCACCCTTTGGGCGGGCGCAGCACGCAGAAACACCTAGATTGCAGATAAGCGCCTTTTCCCATTGACCGCGACGAACAGAGAGGATGCACAAGCTTCTTGCCATTGCGGCCGAACGGAAGGAGATATTTGCTCAAAACTTGCTGTGCTGGTGCAGACAGTGGCACCCGACATGCCTGCGTTGTCGTTTTCACCCGGGCACTCTTTGGGCGGGTGCAGCACGCAGAAACACCTAGATTGCAGATAAGCGCCTTTTCCCATTGACCGCGACGAACAGAGAAGATGCACAAGCTTCTTGCCATTGCGGCCGAACGGAAGGAGATATTTGCTCAAAACTTGCTGTGCTGGTGCAGACAGTGGCACCCGACATGCCTGCGTTGTCGTTTTCACCCGGGCACTCTTTGGGCGGGTGCAGCACGCAGAAACACCTAGATTGCAGATAAGCGCCTTTTCCCATTGACCGCGACGAACAGAGAGGATGCACAAGCTTCTTGCCATTGCGGCCTAATGGAAGGAGATATTTGCTCAAAACTTGCTGTGCTGGTGCAGACAGGGGCACCCGACATGCCTGCGTTGTCGTTTTCACCCGGGCACTCTTTGGGCGGGCGCAGCACGCAGAAACACCTAGATTGCAGATAAGCGCCTTTTCCCATTGACCGCGACGAACAGAGAAGATGCACAAGCTTCTTACCATTGAGGCCGAACGGAAGGAGATATTTGCTCAAAACTTGCTGTGCTGGTGCAGACAGTGGCACCCGACATGCCTACGTTGTCGATTTAACCCGGGCACTCTTTGGGCGGGCGCAGCACGCAGAAACACCTAGATTGCAGATAAGCGCCTTTTCCCATTGACCGCGACGAACATAGAAGATGCACAAGCTTCTTGCCATTGCGGCCGAAAGGAAGGAGATATTTGCTCAAAACTTGCTGTGCTGGTGCAGACAGTGGCACCCGACATGCCTGCGTTGTCGTTTTGACCCGGGCACTCTTTGGGCGGGCGCAGCACGCAGAAACACCTAGATTGCAGATAAGCGCCTTTTCCCATTGACCGCGACGAACAGAGAAGATGCACAAGCTTCTTGCCATTGCGGCCGAACGGAAGGAGATATTTGCTCAAAACTTGCTGTGCTGGTGCAGACAGTGGCACCCGACATGCCTGCGTTGTCGTTTTCACCCGGGCACTCTTTGGGCGGGCGCAGCACGCAGAAACACCTAGATTGCAGATAAGCGCCTTTTCCCATTGACCGCGACGAACAGAGAGGATGCACAAGCTTCTTGCCATTGCGGCCTAATGGAAGGAGATATTTGCTCAAAACTTGCTGTGCTGGTGCAGACAGGGGCACCCGACATGCCTGCGTTGTCGTTTTCACCCGGGCACTCTTTGGGCGGGCGCAGCACGCAGAAACACCTAGATTGCAGATAAGCGCCTTTTCCCATTGACCGCGACGAACAGAGAAGATGCACAAGCTTCTTACCATTGATGCCGAACGGAAGGAGATATTTGCTCAAAACTTGCTGTGCTGGTGCAGACAGTGGCACCCGACATGCCTGCGTTGTCGTTTTTACCCGGGCACTGTTTGGGCGGGTGCAGCACGCAGAAACACCTAGATTGCAGATAAGCGCCTTTTCCCATTGACCGCGACGAACAGAGAAGATGCACAAGCTTCTTGCCATTGCGGCCGAACGGAAGGAGATATTTGCTCAAAACTTGCTGTGCTGGTGCAGACAGTGGCACCCGACATGCCTGCGTTGTCGTTTTCACCCGGGCACTCTTTGGGCGGGCGCAGCACGCAGAAACACCTAGATTGCAGATAAGCGCCTTTTCCCATTGACCGCGACGAACAGAGAAGATGCACAAGCTTCTTGCCATTGCGGCCGAACGGAAGGAGATATTTGCTCAAAACTTGCTGTGCTGGTGCAGACAGTGGCACCCGACATGCCTGCGTTGTAGTTTTCACCCGAGCACTCTTTGGGCGGGCGCAGCACGCAGAAACACCTAGATTGCAGATAAGCGCCTTTTCCCATTGACCGCGACGAACAGAGAGGATGCACAAGCTTCTTGCCATTGCGGCCGAACGGAAGGAGATATTTGCTCAAAACTTGCTGTGCTGGTGCAGACAGTGGCACCCGACATGCCTGCGTTGTCGTTTTCACCCGGGCACTCTTTGGGCGGGTGCAGCACGCAGAAACACCTAGATTGCAGATAAGCGCCTTTTCCCATTGACCGCGACGAACAGAGAAGATGCACAAGCTTCTTGCCATTGCGGCCGAACGGAAGGAGATATTTGCTCAAAACTTGCTGTGCTGGTGCAGACAGTGGCACCCGACATGCCTGCGTTGTAGTTTTCACCCGAGCACTCTTTGGGCGGGCGCAGCACGCAGAAACACCTAGATTGCAGATAAGCGCCTTTTCCCATTGACCGCGACGAACAGAGAAGATGCACAAGCTTCTTGCCATTGCGGCCGAACGGAAGGAGATATTTGCTCAAAACTTGCTGTGCTGGTGCAGACAGTGGCACCCGACATGCCTGCGTTGTCGCTTTAACCCGGGCACTCTTTGGGCGGGCGCAGCACGCAGAAACACCTAGATTGCAGATAAGCGCCTTTTCCCATTGACCGCGACGAACATAGAAGATGCACAAGCTTCTTGCCATTGCGGCCGAAAGGAAGGAGATATTTGCTCAAAACTTGCTGTGCTGGTGCAGACAGTGGCACCCGACATGCCTGCGTTGTCGTTTTCACCTGGGCACTCTTTGGGCGGGCGAAGCACGCAGAAACACCTAGATTGCAGATAAGCGCCTTTTCCCATTGACCGCGACGAACAGAGAAGATGCACAAGCTTCTTGCCATTGCGGCCGAACGGAAGGAGATATTTGCTCAAAACTTGCTTTGCTGGTGCAGACAGTGGCACCCGACATGCCTGCGTTGTCGTTTTCACCCGGGCACTCTTTGGGCGGGCGCAGCACGCAGAAACACCTAGATTGCAGATAAGCGCCTTTTCCCATTGACGGCGACGAACAGAGAAGATGCACAAGCTTCTTGCCATTGCGGCCGAACGGAAGGAGATATTTGCTCAAAGCTTGCTGTGCTGGTGCAGACAGTGGCACCCGACATGCCTGCGTTGTCGTTTTCACCCGGGCACTCTTTGGGCGGGTGCAGCACGCAGAAACACCTAGATTGCAGATAAGCGCCTTTTCCCATTGACCGCGACGAACAGAGAGGATGCACAAGCTTCTTGCCATTGCGGCCGAACGGAAGGAGATATTTGCTCAAAACTTGCTGTGCTGGTGCAGACAGTGGCACCCGACATGCCTACGTTGTCGATTTAACCCGGGCACTCTTTGGGCGGGCACAGCACGCAGAAACACCTAAATTGCAGATAAGCGACTTTTCCCATTGACCGCGACGAACATAGAAGATGCACAAGCTTCTTGCCATTGAGGCCGAACGGAAGGAGATATTTGCTCAAAACTTGCTGTGCTGGTGCAGACAGTGGCACCCGACATGCCTACGTTGTCGATTTAACCCGGGAACTCTTTGGGCGGGCGCAGCACGCAGAAACACCTAAATTGCTGAAAAGCGCCTTTTCCCATTGACCGCGACGAACAGAGAAGATGCACAAGCTTCTTGCCATTGCGGCCGAACGGAAGGAGATATTTGCTCAAAACTTGCTGTGCTGGTGCAGACAGTGGCACCCGACATGCCTGCGTTGTCGTTTTCACCCGGGCACTCTTTGGGCGGGCGCAGCATGCAGAAACACCTAGATTGCAGATAAGCGCCTTTTCCCATTGACCGCGACGAACATAGAAGATGCACAAGCTTCTTGCCATTGCGGCCGAACGGAAGGAGATATTTGCTCAAAACTTGCTGTGCTGGTGCAGACAGTGGCACCCGACATGCCTGCGTTGTCGTTTTCACCCGGGGACTCTTTGGGCGGGCGCAGCACGCAGAAACACCTAGATTGCAGATAAGCGCCTTTTCCCATTGACCGCGACGAACAGAGAGGATGCACAAGCTTCTTGCCATTGCGGCCTAATGGAAGGAGATATTTGCTCAAAACTTGCTGTGCTGGTGCAGACAGGGGCACCAGACATGCCTGCGTTGTCGTTTTCACCCGGGCATTCTTTGGGCGGGCGCAGCACGCAGAAACACCTAGATTGCAGATAAGCGCCTTTTCCCATTGACCGCGACGAACAGAGAAGATGCACAAGCTTCTTACCATTGAGGCCGAACGGAAGGAGATATTTGCTCAAAACTTGCTGTGCTGGTGCAGACAGTGGCACCCGACATGCCTACGTTGTCGATTTAACCCGGGCACTCTTTGGGCGGGCACAGCACGCAGAAACACCTAAATTGCAGATAAGCGCCTTTTCCCATTGACCGCGACGAACATAGAAGATGCACAAGCTTCTTGCCATTGAGGCCGAACGGAAGGAGATATTTGCTCAAAACTTGCTGTGCTGGTGCAGACAGTGGCACCCGACATGCCTACGTTGTCGATTTAACCCGGGCACTCTTTGGGCGGGCGCAGCACGCAGAAACACCTAAATTGCTGAAAAGCGCCTTTTCCCATTGACCGCGACGAACAGAGAAGATGCACAAGCTTCTTGCCATTGCGGCCGAACGGAAGGAGATATTTGCTCAAAACTTGCTGTGCTGGTGCAGACAGTGGCACCCGACATGCCTGCGTTGTCGTTTTTACCCGGGCACTGTTTGGGCGGGTGCAGCACGCAGAAACACCTAGATTGCAGATAAGCGCCTTTTCCCATTGACCGCGACGAACAGAGAAGATGCACAAGCTTCTTGCCATTGCGGCCGAACGGAAGGAGATATTTGCTCAAAACTTGCTGTGCTGGTGCAGACAGTGGCACCCGACATGCCTGCGTTGTCGTTTTCACCCGGGCACTCTTTGGGCGGGCGCAGCTTGCAGAAACACCTAGATTGCAGATAAGCGCCTTTTCCCATTGAACGCGACGAACAGAGAGGATGCACAAGCTTCTTGCCATTGCGGACGAACGGAAGGAGATATTTGCTCAAAACTTGCTTTGCTGGTGCAGACAGTGGCACCCGACATGCCTGCGTTGTCGTTTTCACCCGGGCACTCTTTTGGCGGGCGCAGCACGCAGAAACACCTAGATTGCAGATAAGCGCCTTTTCCCATTGACCGCGACGAACAGAGAGGATGCACAAGCTTCTTGCCATTGCGGCCGAACGGAAGGAGATATTTGCTCAAAACTTGCTGTGCTGGTGCAGACAGTGGCACCCGACATGCCTGCGTTGTCGTTTTCACCCGAGCACTCTTTGGGCGGGTGCAGCAAGCAGAAACACCTAGATTGCAGATAAGCGCCTTTTCCCATTGACCGCGACGAACAGAGAAGATGCACAAGCTTCTTGCCATTGCGGCCGAACGGAAGGAGATATTTGCTCAAAACTTGCTGTGCTGGTGCAGACAGTGGCACCCGACATGCCTGCGTTGTAGTTTTCACCCGAGCACTCTTTGGGCGGGCGCAGCACGCAGAAACACCTAGATTGCAGATAAGCGCCTTTTCCCATTGACCGCGACGAACAGAGAAGATGCACAAGCTTCTTGCCATTGCGGCCGAACGGAAGGAGATATTTGCTCAAAACTTGCTGTGCTGGTGCAGACAGTGGCACCCGACATGCCTGCGTTGTCGTTTTCACCCGGGCACTCTTTGGGCGGGCGCAGCACGCAGAAACACCTAGATTGCAGATAAGCGCCTTTTCCCATTGACCGCGACGAACAGAGAGGATGCACAAGCTTCTTGCCATTGCGGCCTAATGGAAGGAGATATTTGCTCAAAACTTGCTGTGCTGGTGCAGACAGGGGCACCCGACATGCCTGCGTTGTCGTTTTCACCCGGGCACTCTTTGGGCGGGCGCAGCACGCAGAAACACCTAGATTGCAGATAAGCGCCTTTTCCCATTGACCGCGACGAACAGAGAAGATGCACAAGCTTCTTACCATTGAGGCCGAACGGAAGGAGATATTTGCTCAAAACTTGCTGTGCTGGTGCAGACAGTGGCACCCGACATGCCTGCGTTGTCGATTTAGCCCGGGCACTGTTTGGGCGGGCGCAGCACGCAGAAACACCTAGATTGCAGATAAGCGCCTTTTCCCATTGACCGCGACGAACATAGAAGATGCACAAGCTTCTTGCCATTGCGGCCGAACGGAAGGAGATATTTGCTCAAAACTTGCTGTGCTGGTGCAGACAGTGGCACCCGACATGCCTGCGTTGTCGTTTTTACCCGGGCACTGTTTGGGAGGGTGCAGCACGCAGAAACACCTAGATTGCAGATAAGCGCCTTTTCCCATTGACCGCGACGAACAGAGAAGATGCACAAGCTTCTTGCCATTGCGGCCGAACGGAAGGAGATATTTGCTCAAAACTTGCTGTGCTGGTGCAGACAGTGGCACCCGACATGCCTGCGTTGTCGTTTTCACCCGGGCACTCTTTGGGCGGGCGCAGCACGCAGAAACACCTAGATTGCAGATAAGCGCCTTTTCCCATTGACCGCGACGAACAGAGAGGATGCACAAGCTTCTTGCCATTGCGGACGAACGGAAGGAGATATTTGCTCAAAACTTGCTGTGCTGGTGCAGACAGTGGCACCCGACATGCCTGCGTTGTCGTTTTCACCCGGGCACTCTTTGGGCGGGCGCAGCACGCAGAAACACCTAGATTGCAGATAAGCGCCTTTTCCCATTGACCGCGACGAACAGAGAGGATGCACAAGCTTCTTGCCATTGCGGCCGAACGGAAGGAGATATTTGCTCAAAACTTGCTGTGCTGGTGCAGACAGTGGCACCCGACATGCCTGCGTTGTCGTTTTCACCCGGGCACTCTTTGGGCGGGTGCAGCACGCAGAAACACCTAGATTGCAGATAAGCGCCTTTTCCCATTGACCGCGACGAACAGAGAAGATGCACAAGCTTCTTGCCATTGCGGCCGAACGGAAGGAGATATTTGCTCAAAACTTGCTGTGCTGGTGCAGACAGTGGCACCCGACATGCCTGCGTTGTCGCTTTAACCCGGGCACTCTTTGGGCGGGCGCAGCACGCAGAAACACCTAGATTGCAGATAAGCGCCTTTTCCCATTGACCGCGACGAACATAGAAGATGCACAAGCTTCTTGCCATTGCGGCCGAAAGGAAGGAGATATTTGCTCAAAACTTGCTGTGCTGGTGCAGACAGTGGCACCCGACATGCCTGCGTTGTCGTTTTGACCCGGGCACTCTTTGGGCGGGCGCAGCACGCAGAAACACCTAGATTGCAGATAAGCGCCTTTTCCCATTGACCGCGACGAACAGAGAAGATGCACAAGCTTCTTGCCATTGCGGCCGAACGGAAGGAGATATTTGCTCAAAACTTGCTGTGCTGGTGCAGACAGTGGCACCCGACATGCCTGCGTTGTCGTTTTCACCCGGGCACTCTTTGGGCGGGCGCAGCACGCAGAAACACCTAGATTGCAGATAAGCGCCTTTTCCCATTGACCGCGACGAACAGAGAGGATGCACAAGCTTCTTGCCATTGCGGCCTAATGGAAGGAGATATTTGCTCAAAACTTGCTGTGCTGGTGCAGACAGGGGCACCCGACATGCCTGCGTTGTCGTTTTCACCCGGGCACTCTTTGGGCGGGCGCAGCACGCAGAAACACCTAGATTGCAGATAAGCGCCTTTTCCCATTGACCGCGACGAACAGAGAAGATGCACAAGCTTCTTACCATTGAGGCCGAACGGAAGGAGATATTTGCTCAAAACTTGCTGTGCTGGTGCAGACAGTGGCACCCGACATGCCTGCGTTGTCGATTTAACCCGGGCACTGTTTGGGCGGGCGCAGCACGCAGAAACACCTAGATTGCAGATAAGCGCCTTTTCCCATTGACCGCGACGAACATAGAAGATGCACAAGCTTCTTGCCATTGCGGCCGAACGGAAGGAGATATTTGCTCAAAACTTGCTGTGCTGGTGCAGACAGTGGCACCCGACATGCCTGCGTTGTCGTTTTTACCCGGGCACTGTTTGGGCGGGTGCAGCACGCAGAAACACCTAGATTGCAGATAAGCGCCTTTTCCCATTGACCGCGACGAACAGAGAAGATGCACAAGCTTCTTGCCATTGCGGCCGAACGGAAGGAGATATTTGCTCAAAACTTGCTGTGCTGGTGCAGACAGTGGCACCCGACATGCCTGCGTTGTCGTTTTCACCCGGGCACTCTTTGGGCGGGCGCAGCACGCAGAAACACCTAGATTGCAGATAAGCGCCTTTTCCCATTGACCGCGACGAACAGAGAGGATGCACAAGCTTCTTGCCATTGCGGACGAACGGAAGGAGATATTTGCTCAAAACTTGCTGTGCTGGTGCAGACAGTGGCACCCGACATGCCTGCGTTGTCGTTTTCACCCGGGCACTCTTTGGGCGGGTGCAGCACGCAGAAACACCTAGATTGCAGATAAGCGCCTTTTCCCATTGACCGCGACGAACAGAGAAGATGCACAAGCTTCTTGCCATTGCGGCCGAACGGAAGGAGATATTTGCTCAAAACTTGCTGTGCTGGTGCAGACAGTGGCACCCGACATGCCTGCGTTGTAGTTTTCACCCGAGCACTCTTTGGGCGGGCGCAGCACGCAGAAACACCTAGATTGCAGATAAGCGCCTTTTCCCATTGACCGCGACGAACAGAGAGGATGCACAAGCTTCTTGCCATTGCGGCCGAACGGAAGGAGATATTTGCTCAAAACTTGCTGTGCTGGTGCAGACAGTGGCACCCGACATGCCTGCGTTGTCGTTTTCACCCGGGCACTCTTTGGGCGGGTGCAGCACGCAGAAACACCTAGATTGCAGATAAGCGCCTTTTCCCATTGACCGCGACGAACAGAGAAGATGCACAAGCTTCTTGCCATTGCGGCCGAACGGAAGGAGATATTTGCTCAAAACTTGCTGTGCTGGTGCAGACAGTGGCACCCGACATGCCTGCGTTGTAGTTTTCACCCGAGCACTCTTTGGGCGGGCGCAGCACGCAGAAACACCTAGATTGCAGATAAGCGCCTTTTCCCATTGACCGCGACGAACAGAGAAGATGCACAAGCTTCTTGCCATTGCGGCCGAACGGAAGGAGATATTTGCTCAAAACTTGCTGTGCTGGTGCAGACAGTGGCACCCGACATGCCTGCGTTGTCGTTTTCACCCGGGCACTCTTTGGGCGGGTGCAGCACGCAGAAACACCTAGATTGCAGATAAGCGCCTTTTCCCATTGACCGCGACGAACAGAGAAGATGCACAAGCTTCTTGCCATTGCGGCCGAACGGAAGGAGATATTTGCTCAAAACTTGCTGTGCTGGTGCAGACAGTGGCACCCGACATGCCTGCGTTGTCGCTTTAACCCGGGCACTCTTTGGGCGGGCGCAGCACGCAGAAACACCTAGATTGCAGATAAGCGCCTTTTCCCATTGACCGCGACGAACATAGAAGATGCACAAGATTCTTGCCATTGCGGCCGAAAGGAAGGAGATATTTGCTCAAAACTTGCTGTGCTGGTGCAGACAGTGGCACCCGACATGCCTGCGTTGTCGTTTTGACCTGGGCACTCTTTGGGCGGGCGCAGCACGCAGAAACACCTAGATTGCAGATAAGCGCCTTTTCCCATTGACCGCGACGAACAGAGAAGATGCACAAGCTTCTTGCCATTGCGGCCGAACGGAAGGAGATATTTGCTCAAAACTTGCTGTGCTGGTGCAGACAGTGGCACCCGACATGCCTGCGTTGTCGTTTTCACCTGGGCACTCTTTGGGCGGGCGAAGCACGCAGAAACACCTAGATTGCAGATAAGCGCCTTTTCCCATTGACCGCGACGAACAGAGAAGATGCACAAGCTTCTTGCCATTGCGGCCGAACGGAAGGAGATATTTGCTCAAAACTTGCTGTGCTGGTGCAGACAGTAGCACCCGACATGCCTGCGTTGTCGTTTTCACCCGGGCACTCTTTGGGCGGGCGCAGCACGCAGAAACACCTAGATTGCAGATAAGCGCCTTTTCCCATTGACCGCGACGAACATAGAAGATGCACAAGCTTCTTGCCATTGCGGCCGAACGGAAGGAGATATTTGCTCAAAACTTGCTGTGCTGATGCAGACAGTGGCACCCGACATGCCTGCGTTGTCGTTTTCACCCGGGCACTCTTTGGGCGGGCGCAGCACGCAGAAACACCTAGATTGCAGATAAGCGCCTTTTCCCATTGACCGCGACGAACAGACATGATGCACAAGCTTCTTGCCATTGCGGCCGAACGGAAGGAGATATTTGCTCAAAACTTGCTGTGCTGGTGCAGACAGTGGCACCCGACATGCCTGCGTTGTCGTTTTCACCCGGGCACTCTTTGGGCGGGCGCAGCACGCAGAAACACCTAGATTGCAGATAAGCGCCTTTTCTCATTGACCGCGACGAACAGAGAAGATGCACAAGCTTCTTACCATTGAGGCCGAACGGAAGGAGATATTTGCTCAAAACTTGCTGTGCTGGTGCAGACAGTGGCACCCGACATGCCTGCGTTGTCGTTTTCACCCGGGCACTCTTTGGGCGGGCGCAGCACGCAGAAACACCTAGATTGCAGATAAGCGCCTTTTCTCATTGACCGCGACGAACAGAGAAGATGCACAAGCTTCTTACCATTGAGGCCGAACGGAAGGAGATATTTGCTCAAAACTTGCTGTGCTGGTGCAGACAGTGGCACCCGACATGCCTGCGTTGTCGATTTAACCCGGGCACTCTTTGGGCGTGCGCAGCACACAGAAACACCTAGATTGCAGATAAGCGCCTTTTCCCATTGACCGCGACGAACAGAGAAGATGCACAAGCTTCTTGCCATTGCGGCCGAACGGAAGGAGATATTTGCTCAAAGCTTGCTGTGCTGGTGCAGACAGTGGCACCCGACATGCCTGCGTTGTCGTTTTCACCCGGGCACTCTTTGGGCGGGCGCAGCACGCAGAAACACCTAGATTGCAGATAAGCGCCTTTTCCCATTGACCGCGACGAACAGACAAGATGCACAAGCTTCTTGCCATTGCGGCCGAACGGAAGGAGATATTTGCTCAAAACTTGCTGTGCTGGTGCAGACAGTGGCACCCGACATGCCTGCGTTGTCGTTTTCACCCGGGCACTCTTTGGGCGGGCGCAGCACGCAGAAACACCTAGATTGCAGATAAGCGCCTTTTCCCATTGACCGCGACGAACAGACAAGATGCACAAGCTTCTTGCCATTGCGGCCGAACGGAAGGAGATATTTGCTCAAAACTTGCTGTGCTGGTGCAGACAGTGGCACCCGACATGCCTGCGTTGTCGTTTTCACCCGGGCACTCTTTGGGCGGGCGCAGCACGCAGAAACACCTAGATTGCAGATAAGCGCCTTTTCCCATTGACCGCGACGAACAGAGAAGATGCACAAGCTTCTTGCCATTGCGGCCGAACGGAAGGAGATATTTGCTCAAAACTTGCTGTGCTGGTGCAGACAGTGGCACCCGACATGCCTGCGTTGTCGTTTTCACCCGGGCACTCTTTGGGCGGGCGCAGCACGCAGAAACACCTAGATTGCAGATAAGCGCCTTTTCCCATTGACCGCGACGAACAGAGAGGATGCACAAGCTTCTTGCCATTGCGGCCGAATGGAAGGCGATATTTGCTCAAAAATTGCTGTGCTGGTGCAGACAGGGGCACCCGACATGCCTGCGTTGTCGTTTTCACCCGGGCACTCTTTGGGCGGGCGCAGCACGCAGAAACACCTAGATTGCAGATAAGCGCCTTTTCCCATTGACCGCGACGAACAGAGAGGATGCACAAGCTTCTTGCCATTGCGGCCGAACGGAAGGAGATATTTGCTCAAAACTTGCTGTGCTGGTGCAGACAGTGGCACCCGACATGCCTGCGTTGTCGTTTTCACCCGGGCACTCTTTGGGCGGGCGCAGCACGCAGAAACACCTAGATTGCAGATAAGCGCCTTTTCCCATTGACCGCGACGAACAGAGAAGATGCACAAGCTTCTTGCCATTGCGGTCGAACGGAAGGAGATATTTGCTCAAAACTTACTGTGCTGGTGCAGACAGTGGCACCCGACATGCCTGCGTTGTCGTTTTCACCCGGGCACTCTTTGGGCGGGCGCAGCACGCAGAAACACCTAGATTGCAGATAAGCGCCTTTTCCCATTGACCGCGACGAACAGAGAAGATGCACAAGCTTCTTGCCATTGCGGCCGAACGGAAGGAGATATTTGCTCAAAACTTGCTGTGCTGGTGCAGACAGTGGCACCCGACATGCCTGCGTTGTCGTTTTCACCCGGGCACTCTTTGGGCGGGCGCAGCACGCAGAAACACCTAGATTGCAGATAAGCGCCTTTTCCCATTGACCGCGACGAACAGAGAAGATGCACAAGCTTCTTGCCATTGCGGTCGAACGGAAGGAGATATTTGCTCAAAACTTACTGTGCTGGTGCAGACAGTGGCACCCGACATGCCTGCGTTGTCGTTTTCACCCGGGCACTCTTTGGGCGGGCGCAGCACGCAGAAACACCTAGATTGCAGATAAGCGCCTTTTCCCATTGACCGCGACGAACAGAGAAGATGCACAAGCTTCTTGCCATTGCGGCCGAACGGAAGGAGATATTTGCTCAAAACTTGCTGTGCTGGTGCAGACAGTGGCACCCGACATGCCTGCGTTGTCGTTTTCACCCGGGCACTCTTTGGGCGGGCGCAGCACGCAGAAACACCTAGATTGCAGATAAGCGCCTTTTCCCATTGACCGCGACGAACAGAGAAGATGCACAAGCTTCTTGCCATTGCGGCCGAACGGAAGGAGATATTTGCTCAAAACTTGCTGTGCTGGTGCAGACAGTGGCACCCGACATGCCTGCGTTGTCGTTTTCACCCGGGCACTCTTTGGGCGGGCGCAGCACGCAGAAACACCTAGATTGCAGATAAGCGCCTTTTCCCATTGACCGCGACGAACAGAGAGGATGCACAAGCTTCTTGCCATTGCGGCCGAACGGAAGGAGATATTTGCTCAAAACGTGCTGTGCTGGTGCAGACAGTGGCACCCGACATGCCTGCGTTGTCGTTTTCACCCGGGCACTCTTTGGGCGGGCGCAGCACGCAGAAACACCTAGATTGCAGATAAGCTCCTTTTCCCATTGACCGCGACGAACAGAGAAGATGCACAAGCTTCTTGCCATTGCGGCCGAACGGAAGGAGATATTTGCTCAAAACTTGCTGTGCTGGTGCAGACAGTGGCACCCGACATGCCTGCGTTGTCGTTTTCACCCGGGCACTCTTTGGGCGGGCGCAGCACGCAGAAACACCTAGATTGCAGATAAGCGCCTTTTCCCATTGACCGCGACGAACAGAGAAGATGCACAAGCTTCTTGCCATTGCGGCCGAACTGAAGGAGATATTTGCTCAAAACTTGCTGTGCTGGTGCAGACAGTGGCACCCGACATGCCTGCGTTGTCGTTTTCACCCGGGCACTCTTTGGGCGGGCGCAGCACGCAGAAACACCTAGATTGCAGATAAGCGCCTTTTCCCATTGACCGCGACGAACAGAGAGGATGCAAAAGCTTCTTGCCATTGCGGCCGAATGGAAGGAGATATTTGCTCAAAAATTGCTGTGCTGGTGAAGACAGGGGCACCCGACATGCCTGCGTTGTCGTTTTCACCCGGGCACTCTTTGGGCGGGCGCAGCACGCAGAAACACCTAGATTGCAGATAAGCGCCTTTTCCCATTGACCGCGACGAACAGACAAGATGCACAAGCTTCTTGCCATTGCGGCCGAACGGAAGGAGATATTTGCTCAAAACTTGCTGTGCTGGTGCAGACAGTGGCACCCGACATGCCTGCGTTGTCGTTTTCACCCGGGCACTCTTTGGGCGGGCTTAGCACGCAGAAACACCTAGATTGCAGATAAGCGCCTTTTCCCATTGACCGTGACGAACAGAGAGGATGCACAAGCTTCTTGCCATTGCGGCCGAACGGAAGGAGATATTTGCTCAAAACTTGCTGTGCTGGTGCAGACAGTGGCACCCGACATGCCTGAGTTGTCGTTTTCACCCGGGCACTCTTTGGGCGGGCGCAGCACGCAGAAACACCTAGATTGCAGATAAGCGCCTTTTCCCATTGACCGCGACGAACAGAGAAGATGCACAAGCTTCTTTCCATTGCGGCCGAACGGAAGGAGATATTTGCTCAAAACTTGCTGTGCTGATGCAGACAGTGGCACCCGACATGCCTGCGTTGTCGTTTTCACCCGGGCACTCTTTGGGCGGGCGCAGCACGCAGAAACACCTAGATTGCAGATAAGCGCCTTTTCCCATTGACCGCGACGAACAGAGAAGATGCACAAGCTTCTTGCCATTGCGGCCGAACGGAAGGAGATATTTGCTCAAAACTTGCTGTGCTGGTGCAGACAGTGGCACCCGACATGCCTGCGTTGTCGTTTTCACCCGGGCACTCTTTGGGCGGGCGCAGCACGCAGAAACACCAAGATTGCAGATAAGCGCCTTTTCCCATTGACCGCGACGAACAGAGAAGATGCACAAGCTTCTTGCCAATGCGGCCGAATGGAAGGAGATATTTGCTCAAAACTTGCTGTGCTGGTGCAGACAGGGGCACCCGACATGCCTGCGTTGTCGTTTTCACCCGGGCACTCTTTGGGCGGGCGCAGCACGCAGAAACACCTAGATTGCAGATAAGCGCCTTTTCCCATTGACCGCGACGAACAGACAAGATGCACAAGCTTCTTGCCATTGCGGCCGAACGGAAGGAGATATTTGCTCAAAACTTGCTGTGCTGGTGCAGACAGTGGCACCCGACATGCCTGCGTTGTCGTTTTCACCCGGGCACTCTTTGGGCGGGCGCAGCACGCAGAAACACCTAGATTGCAGATAAGCGCCTTTTCCCATTGACCGCGACGAACAGAGAGGATGCACAAGCTTCTTGCCATTGCGGCCGAACGGAAGGAGATATTTGCTCAAAACTTGCTGTGCTGGTGCAGACAGTGGCACCCGACATGCCTGCGTTGTCGTTTTCACCCGGGCACTCTTTGGGCGGGCGCAGCACGCAGAAACACCTAGATTGCAGATAAGCGCCTTTTCTCATTGACCGCGACGAACAGAGAAGATGCACAAGCTTCTTGCCATTGCGGCCGAACGGAAGGAGATATTTGCTCAAAACTTGCTGTGCTGGTGCAGACAGTGGCACCCGACATGCCTGCGTTGTCGTTTTCACCCGGGCACTCTTTGGGCGGGCGCAGCACGCAGAAACACCTAGATTGCAGATAAGCGCCTTTTCCCATTGACCGCGACGAACAGAGAAGATGCACAAGCTTCTTGCCAATGCGGCCGAACGGAAGGAGATATTTGCTCAAAACTTGCTGTGCTGGTGCAGACAGGGGCACCCGACATGCCTGCGTTGTCGTTTTCACCCGGGCACTCTTTGGGCGGGCGCAGCACGCAGAAACACCTAGATTGCAGATAAGCGCCTTTTCCCATTGACCGCGACGAACAGACAAGATGCACAAGCTTCTTGCCATTGCGGCCGAACGGAAGGAGATATTTGCTCAAAACTTGCTGTGCTGGTGCAGACAGTGGCACCCGACATGCCTGCGTTGTCGTTTTCACCCGGGCACTCTTTGGGCGGGCGCAGCACGCAGAAACACCTAGATTGCAGATAAGCGCCTTTTCCCATTGACCGCGACGAACAGAGAGGATGCACAAGCTTCTTGCCATTGCGGCCGAACGGAAGGAGATATTTGCTCAAAACTTGCTGTGCTGGTGCAGACAGTGGCACCCGACATGCCTGCGTTGTCGTTTTCACCCGGGCACTCTTTGGGCGGGCGCAGCACGCAGAAACACCTAGATTGCAGATAAGCGCCTTTACCCATTGACCGCGACGAACAGAGAGGATGCACAAGCTTCTTGCCATTGCGGCCGAACGGAAGGAGATATTTGCTCAAAACTTGCTGTGCTGGTGCAGACAGTGGCACCCGACATGCCTGCGTTGTCGATTTAACCCGGGCACTCTTTGGGCGGGCGCAGCACGCAGAAACACCTAGATTGCAGATAAGCGCCTTTTCCCATTGACCGCGACGAACAGAGAGGATGCACAAGCTTCTTGCCATTGCGGCCGAACGGAAAGAGATATTTGCTCAAAACTTGCTGTGCTGGTGCAGACAGTGGCACCCGACATGCCTGCGTTGTCGTTTTCACCCGGGCACTCTTTGGGCGGGCGCAGCACGCAGAAACACCTAGATTGCAGATAAGCGCCTTTTCCCATTGACCGCGACGAACAGACAAGATGCACAAGCTTCTTGCCATTGCGGCCGAACGGAAGGAGATATTTGCTCAAAACTTGCTGTGCTGGTGCAGACAGTGGCACCCGACATGCCTGCGTTGTCGTTTTCACCCGGGCACTCTTTGGGCGGGCGCAGCACGCAGAAACACCTAGATTGCAGATAAGCGCCTTTTCTCATTGACCGCGACGAACAGAGAAGATGCACAAGCTTCTTACCATTGAGGCCGAACGGAAGGAGATATTTGCTCAAAACTTGCTGTGCTGGTGCAGACAGTGGCACCCGACATGCCTGCGTTGTCGATTTAACCCGGGCACTCTTTGGGCGTGCGCAGCACACAGAAACACCTAGATTGCAGATAAGCGCCTTTTCCCATTGACCGCGACGAACAGAGAAGATGCACAAGCTTCTTGCCATTGCGGCCGAACGGAAGGAGATATTTGCTCAAAACTTGCTGTGCTGGTGCAGACAGTGGCACCCGACATGCCTGCGTTGTCGTTTTCACCCGGGCACTCTTTGGGCGGGCGCAGCACGCAGAAACACCTAGATTGCAGATAAGCGCCTTTTCCCATTGACCGCGACGAACAGAGAAGATGCACAAGCTTCTTGCCATTGCGGCCGAACGGAATTAGATATTTGCTCAAAACTTGCTGTGCTGGTGCAGACAGTGGCACCCGACATGCCTGCGTTGTCGTTTTCACCCGGGCACTCTTTGGGCGGGCGCAGCACGCAGAAACACCTAGATTGCAGATAAGCGCCTTTTCCCATTGACCGCGACGAACAGACAAGATGCACAAGCTTCTTGCCATTGCGGCCGAATGGAAGGAGATATTTGCTCAAAAAATGCTGTGCTGGTGCAGACAGGGGCACCCGACATGCCTGCGTTGTCGTTTTCACCCGGGCACTCTTTGGGCGGGCGCAGCACGCAGAAACACCTAGATTGCAGATAAGCGCCTTTTCCCATTGACCGCGACGAACAGACAAGATGCACAATCTTCTTGCCATTGCGGCCGAACGGAAGGAGATATTTGCTCAAAACTTGCTGTGCTGGTGCAGACAGTGGCACCCGACATGCCTGCGTTGTCGTTTTCACCCGGGCACTCTTTGGGCGGGCGCAGCACGCAGAAACACCTAGATTGCAGATAAGCGCCTTTTCCCATTGACCGCGACGAACAGAGAGGATGCACAAGCTTCTTGCCATTGCGGCCGAATGGAAGGCGATATTTGCTCAAAAATTGCTGTGCTGGTGCAGACAGGGGCACCCGACATGCCTGCGTTGTCGTTTTCACCCGGGCACTCTTTGGGCGGGCGCAGCACGCAGAAACACCTAGATTGCAGATAAGCGCCTTTTCCCATTGACCGCGACGAACAGACAAGATGCACAAGCTTCTTGCCATTGCGGCCGAACGGAAGGAGATATTTGCTCAAAACTTGCTGTGCTGGTGCAGACAGTGGCACCCGACATGCCTGCGTTGTCGTTTTCACCCGGGCACTCTTTGGGCGGGCGCAGCACGCAGAAACACCTAGATTGCAGATAAGCGCCTTTTCCCATTGACCGCGACGAACAGAGAGGATGCACAAGCTTCTTGCCATTGCGGCCGAACGGAAGGAGATATTTGCTCAAAACTTGCTGTGCTGGTGCAGACAGTGGCACCCGACATGCCTGCGTTGTCGTTTTCACCAGGGCACTCTTTGGGTCGGCGCAGCACGCAGAAACACCTAGATTGCAGATAAGCGCCTTTTCCCATTGACCGCGACGAACAGAGAGGATGCACAAGCTTCTTGCCATTGCGGCCGAATGGAAGGAGATATTTGCTCAAAAATTGCTGTGCTGGTGCAGACAGGGGCACCCGACATGCCTGCGTTGTCGTTTTCACCCGGGCACTCTTTGGGCGGGCGCAGCACGCAGAAACACCTAGATTGCAGATAAGCGCCTTTTCCCATTGACCGCGACGAACAGAGAAGATGCACAAGCTTCTTGCCATTGCGGCCGAACGGAAGGAGATATTTGCTCAAAACTTGCTGTGCTGGTGCAGACAGTGGCACCCGACATGCCTGCGTTGTCGTTTTCACCCGGGCACTCTTTGGGCGGGCGCAGCACGCAGAAACACCTAGATTGCAGATAAGCGCCTTTTCCCATTGACCGCGACGAACAGAGAAGATGCACAAGCTTCTTGCCATTGCGGCCGAACGGAAGGAGATATTTGCTCAAAACTTGCTGTGCTGGTGCAGACAGTGGCACCCGACATGCCTGCGTTGTCGTTTTCACCCGAGCACTCTTTGGGCGGGCGCAGCACGCAGAAACACCTAGATTGCAGATAAGCGCCTTTTCCCATTGACCGCGACGAACAGAGAGGATGCACAAGCTTCTTGCCATTGCGGCCGAACGGAAGGAGATATTTGCTCAAAACTTGCTGTGCTGGTGCAGACAGTGGCACCCGACATGCCTGCGTTGTCGTTTTCACCCGGGCACTCTTTGGGCGGGCGCAGCACGCAGAAACACCTAGATTGCAGATAAGCTCCTTTTCCCATTGACCGCGACGAACAGAGAAGATGCACAAGCTTCTTGCCATTGCGGCCGAACGGAAGGAGATATTTGCTCAAAACTTGCTGTGCTGGTGCAGACAGTGGCACCCGACATGCCTGCGTTGTCGTTTTCACCCGGGCACTCTTTGGGCGGGCGCAGCACGCAGAAACACCTAGATTGCAGATAAGCGCCTTTTCCCATTGACCGCGACGAACAGAGAAGATGCACAAGCTTCTTGCCATTGCGGCCGAACTGAAGGAGATATTTGCTCAAAACTTGCTGTGCTGGTGCAGACAGTGGCACCCGACATGCCTGCGTTGTCGTTTTCACCCGGGCACTCTTTGGGCGGGCGCAGCACGCAGAAACACCTAGATTGCAGATAAGCGCCTTTTCCCATTGACCGCGACGAACAGAGAAGATGCACAAGCTTCTTGCCATTGCGGCCGAACGGAATTAGATATTTGCTCAAAACTTGCTGTGCTGGTGCAGACAGTGGCACCCGACATGCCTGCGTTGTCGTTTTCACCCGGGCACTCTTTGGGCGGGCGCAGCACGCAGAAACACCTAGATTGCAGATAAGCGCCTTTTCCCATTGACCGCGACGAACAGACAAGATGCACAAGCTTCTTGCCATTGCGGCCGAACGGAATTAGATATTTGCTCAAAACTTGCTGTGCTGGTGCAGACAGTGGCACCCGACATGCCTGCGTTGTCGTTTTCACCCGGGCACTCTTTGGGCGGGCGCAGCACGCAGAAACACCTAGATTGCAGATAAGCGCCTTTTCCCATTGACCGCGACGAACAGACAAGATGCACAAGCTTCTTGCCATTGCGGCCGAATGGAAGGAGATATTTGCTCAAAACTTGCTGTGCTGGTGCAGACAGTGGCACCCGACATGCCTGCGTTGTCGTTTTCACCCGGGCACTCTTTGGGCGGGCGCAGCACGCAGAAACACCTAGATTGCAGATAAGCGCCTTTTCTCATTGACCGCGACGAACAGAGAAGATGCACAAGCTTCTTGCCATTGCGGCCGAACGGAAGGAGATATTTGCTCAAAACTTGCTGTGCTGGTGCAGACAGTGGCACCCGACATGCCTGCGTTGTCGTTTTCACCCGGGCACTCTTTGGGCGGGCGCAGCACGCAGAAACACCTAGATTGCAGATAAGCGCCTTTTCCCATTGACCGCGACGAACAGAGAAGATGCACAAGCTTCTTGCCAATGCGGCCGAACGGAAGGAGATATTTGCTCAAAACTTGCTGTGCTGGTGCAGACAGGGGCACCCGACATGCCTGCGTTGTCGTTTTCACCCGGGCACTCTTTGGGCGGGCGCAGCACGCAGAAACACCTAGATTGCAGATAAGCGCCTTTTCCCATTGACCGCGACGAACAGACAAGATGCACAAGCTTCTTGCCATTGCGGCCGAACGGAAGGAGATATTTGCTCAAAACTTGCTGTGCTGGTGCAGACAGTGGCACCCGACATGCCTGCGTTGTCGTTTTCACCCGGGCACTCTTTGGGCGGGCGCAGCACGCAGAAACACCTAGATTGCAGATAAGCGCCTTTTCCCATTGACCGCGACGAACAGAGAGGATGCACAAGCTTCTTGCCATTGCGGCCGAACGGAAGGAGATATTTGCTCAAAACTTGCTGTGCTGGTGCAGACAGTGGCACCCGACATGCCTGCGTTGTCGTTTTCACCCGGGCACTCTTTGGGCGGGCGCAGCACGCAGAAACACCTAGATTGCAGATAAGCGCCTTTTCCCATTGACCGCGACGAACAGAGAAGATGCACAAGCTTCTTGCCATTGCGGCCGAACGGAAGGAGATATTTGCTCAAAACTTGCTGTGCTGGTGCAGACAGTGGCACCCGACATGTCTGCGTTGTCGTTTTCACCCGGGCACTCTTTGGGCGGGCGCAGCACGCAGAAACACCTAGATTGCAGATAAGCGCCTTTTCCCATTGACGGCGACGAACAGAGAGGATGCACAAGCTTCTTGCCATTGCGGCCGAACGGAAGGAGATATTTGCTCAAAACTTGCTGTGCTGGTGCAGACAGTGGCACCCGACATGCCTGCGTTGTCGTTTTCACCCGAGCACTCTTTGGGCGGGCGCAGCACGCAGAAACACCTAGATTGCAGATAAGCGCCTTTTCTCATTGACCGCGACGAACAGAGAAGATGCACAAGCTTCTTACCATTGAGGCCGAACGGAAGGAGATATTTGCTCAAAACTTGCTGTGCTGGTGCAGACAGTGGCACCCGACATGCCTGCGTTGTCGTTTTCACCCGGGCACTCTTTGGGCGGGCGCAGCACGCAGAAACACCTAGATTGCAGATAAGCGCCTTTTCCCATTGACCGCGACGAACAGAGAGGATGCACAAGCTTCTTGCCATTGCGGCCGAATGGAAGGAGATATTTGCTCAAAAATTGCTGTGCTGGTGCAGACAGGGGCACCCGACATGCCTGCGTTGTCGTTTTCACCCGGGCACTCTTTGGGCGGGCGCAGCACGCAGAAACACCTAGATTGCAGATAAGCGCCTTTTCCCATTGACCGCGACGAACAGACAAGATGTACAAGCTTCTTGCCATTGCGGCCGAACGGAAGGAGATATTTGCTCAAAACTTGCTGTGCTGGTGCAGACAGTGGCACCCGACATGCCTGCGTTGTCGTTTTCACCCGGGCACTCTTTGGGCGGGCGCAGCACGCAGAAACACCTAGATTGCAGATAAGCACCTTTTCCCATTGACCGCGACGAACAGAGAGGATGCACAAGCTTCTTGCCATTGCGGCCGAATGGAAGGAGATATTTGCTCAAAAATTGCTGTGCTGGTGCAGACAGTGGCACCCGACATGCCTGCGTTGTCGTTTTCACCCGGGCACTCTTTGGGTGGGCGCAGCACGCAGAAACACCTAGATTGCAGATAAGCGCCTTTTCCCATTGACCGCGACGAACAGACAAGATGCACAAGCTTCTTGCCATTGCGGCCGAACGGAAGGAGATATTTGCTCAAAACTTGCTGTGCTGGTGCAGACAGTGGCACCCGACATGCCTACGTTGTCGTTTTCACCCGGGCACTCTTTGGGCGGGCGCAGCACGCAGAAACACCTAGATTGCAGATAAGCGCCTTTTCCCATTGACCGCGACGAACAGAGAGGATGCACAAGCTTCTTGCCATTGCGGCCGAACGGAAGGAGATATTTGCTCAAAACTTGCTGTGCTGGTGCAGACAGTGGCACCCGACATGCCTGCGTTGTCGTTTTCACCCGGGCACTCTTTGGGCGGGCGCAGCACGCAGAAACACCTAGATTGCAGATAAGCGCCTTTTCTCATTGACCGCGACGAACAGAGAAGATGCACAAGCTTCTTACCATTGAGGCCGAACGAAAGGAGATATTTGCTCAAAACTTGCTGTGCTGGTGCAGACAGTGGCACCCGACATGCCTGCGTTGTCGATTTAACCCGGGCACTCTTTGGGCGGGCGCAGCACGCAGAAACACCTAGATTGCAGATAAGCGCCTTTTCCCATTGACCGCGACGAACAGACAAGATGCACAAGCTTCTTGCCATTGCGGCCGAACGGAAGGAGATATTTGCTCAAAACTTGCTGTGCTGGTGCAGACAGTGGCACCCGACATGCCTGCGTTGTCGTTTTCACCCGGGCACTCTTTGGGCGGGCGCAGCACGCAGAAACACCTAGATTGCAGATAAGCGCCTTTTCCCATTGACCGCGACGAACAGAGAGGATGCACAATCTTCTTGCCATTGCGGCCGAACGGAAGGAGATATTTGCTCAAAACTTGCTGTGCTGGTGCAGACAGTGGCACCCGACATGCCTGCGTTGTCGTTTTCACCCGGGCACTCTTTGGGCGGGCGCAGCACGCAGAAACACCTAGATTGCAGATAAGCGCCTTTTCCCATTGACCGCGACGAACAGAGAAGATGCACAAGCTTCTTGCCATTGCGGCCGAACGGAATTAGATATTTGCTCAAAACTTGCTGTGCTGGTGCAGACAGTGGCACCCGACATGCCTGCGTTGTCGTTTTCACCCGGGCACTCTTTGGGCGGGCGCAGCACGCAGAAACACCTAGATTGCAGATAAGCGCCTTTTCCCATTGACCGCGACGAACAGAGAAGATGCACAAGCTTCTTGCCATTGCGGCCGAACGGAAGGAGATATTTGCTCAAAACTTGCTGTGCTGGTGCAGACAGTGGCACCCGACATGCCTGCGTTGTCGTTTTCACCCGGGCACTCTTTGGGCGGGCGCAGCACGCAGAAACACCTAGATTGCAGATAAGCGCCTTTTCCCATTGACCGCGACGAACAGAGAGGATGCACAAGCTTCTTGCCATTGCGGCCGAATGGAAGGAGATATTTGCTCAAAAATTGCTGTGCTGGTGCAGACAGGGGCACCCGACATGCCTGCATTGTCGTTTTCACCCGGGCACTCTTTGGGCGGGCGCAGCACGCAGAAACACCTAGATTGCAGATAAGCGCCTTTTCCCATTGACCGCGACGAACAGAGAAGATGCACAAGCTTCTTGCCATTGCGGCCGAACGGAAGGAGATATTTGCTCAAAACTTGCTGTGCTGGTGCAGACAGTGGCACCCGACATGCCTGCGTTGTCGTTTTCACCCGGGCACTCTTTGGGCGGGCGCAGCACGCAGAAACACCTAGATTGCAGATAAGCGCCTTTTCCCATTGACCGCGACGAACAGAGAAGATGCACAAGCTTCTTGCCATTGCGGCCGAACTGAAGGAGATATTTGCTCAAAACTTGCTGTGCTGGTGCAGACAGTGGCACCCGACATGCCTGCGTTGTCGTTTTCACCCGGGCACTCTTTGGGCGGGCGCAGCACGCAGAAACACCTAGATTGCAGATAAGCGCCTTTTCCCATTGACCGCGACGAACAGAGAAGATGCACAAGCTTCTTGCCATTGCGGCCGAACGGAATTAGATATTTGCTCAAAACTTGCTGTGCTGGTGCAGACAGTGGCACCCGACATGCCTGCGTTGTCGTTTTCATCCGGGCACTCTTTGGGCGGGCGCAGCACGCAGAAACACCTAGATTGCAGATAAGCGCCTTTTCCCATTGACCGCGACGAACAGACAAGATGCACAAGCTTCTTGCCATTGCGGCCGAATGGAAGGAGATATTTGCTCAAAAATTGCTGTGCTGGTGCAGACAGGGGCACCCGACATGCCTGCGTTGTCGTTTTCACCCGGGCACTCTTTGGGCGGGCGCAGCACGCAGAAACACCTAGATTGCAGATAAGCGCCTTTTCCCATTGACCGCGACGAACAGACAAGATGCACAAGCTTCTTGCCATTGCGGCCGAACGGAAGGAGATATTTGCTCAAAACTTGCTGTGCTGGTGCAGACAGTGGCACCCGACATGCCTGCGTTGTCGTTTTCACCCGGGCACTCTTTGGGCGGGCGCAGCACGCAGAAACACCTAGATTGCAGATAAGCGCCTTTTCTCATTGACCGCGACGAACAGAGAAGATGCACAAGCTTCTTACCATTGAGGCCGAACGGAAGGAGATATTTGCTCAAAACTTGCTGTGCTGGTGCAGACAGTGGCACCCGACATGCCTGCGTTGTCGTTTTCACCCGGGCACTCTTTGGGCGGGCGCAGCACGCAGAAACACCTAGATTGCAGATAAGCGCCTTTTCTCATTGACCGCGACGAACAGAGAAGATGCACAAGCTTCTTACCATTGAGGCCGAACGGAAGGAGATATTTGCTCAAAACTTGCTGTGCTGGTGCAGACAGTGGCACCCGACATGCCTGCGTTGTCGATTTAACCCGGGCACTCTTTGGGCGTGCGCAGCACACAGAAACACCTAGATTGCAGATAAGCGCCTTTTCCCATTGACCGCGACGAACAGAGAAGATGCACAAGCTTCTTGCCATTGCGGCCGAACGGAAGGAGATATTTGCTCAAAACTTGCTGTGCTGGTGCAGACAGTGGCACCCGACATGCCTGCGTTGTCGTTTTCACCCGGGCACTCTTTGGGCGGGCGCAGTACGCAGAAACACCTAGATTGCAGATAAGCGCCTTTTCCCATTGACCGCGACGAACAGAGAGGATGCACAAGCTTCTTGCCATTGCGGCCGAATGGAAGGAGATATTTGCTCAAAAATTGCTGTGCTGGTGCAGACAGGGGCACCCGACATGCCTGCGTTGTCGTTTTCACCCGGGCACTCTTTGGGCGGGCGCAGCACGCAGAAACACCTAGATTGCAGATAAGCGCCTTTTCCCATTGACCGCGACGAACAGACAAGATGCACAAGCTTCTTGCCATTGCGGCCGAACGGAAGGAGATATTTGCTCAAAACTTGCTGTGCTGGTGCAGACAGTGGCACCCGACATGCCTGCGTTGTCGTTTTCACCCGGGCACTCTTTGGGCGGGCGCAGCACGCAGAAACACCTAGATTGCAGATAAGCGCCTTTTCCCATTGACCGCGACGAACAGACAAGATGCACAAGCTTCTTGCCATTGCGGCCGAACGGAAGGAGATATTTGCTCAAAACTTGCTGTGCTGGTGCAGACAGTGGCACCCGACATGCCTGCGTTGTCGTTTTCACCCGGGCACTCTTTGGGCGGGCGCAGCACGCAGAAACACCTAGATTGCAGATAAGCGCCTTTTCCCATTGACCGCGACGAACAGAGAAGATGCACAAGCTTCTTGCCATTGCGGCCGAACGGAAGGAGATATTTGCTCAAAACTTGCTGTGCTGGTGCAGACAGTGGCACCCGACATGCCTGCGTTGTCGTTTTCACCCGGGCACTCTTTGGGCGGGCGCAGCACGCAGAAACACCTAGATTGCAGATAAGCGCCTTTTCCCATTGACCGCGACGAACAGAGAGGATGCACAAGCTTCTTGCCATTGCGGCCGAATGGAAGGCGATATTTGCTCAAAAATTGCTGTGCTGGTGCAGACAGGGGCACCCGACATGCCTGCGTTGTCGTTTTCACCCGGGCACTCTTTGGGCGGGCGCAGCACGCAGAAACACCTAGATTGCAGATAAGCGCCTTTTCCCATTGACCGCGACGAACAGAGAAGATGCACAAGCTTCTTGCCATTGCGGTCGAACGGAAGGAGATATTTGCTCAAAACTTACTGTGCTGGTGCAGACAGTGGCACCCGACATGCCTGCGTTGTCGTTTTCACCCGGGCACTCTTTGGGCGGGCGCAGCACGCAGAAACACCTAGATTGCAGATAAGCGCCTTTTCCCATTGACCGCGACGAACAGAGAAGATGCACAAGCTTCTTGCCATTGCGGCCGAACGGAAGGAGATATTTGCTCAAAACTTGCTGTGCTGGTGCAGACAGTGGCACCCGACATGCCTGCGTTGTCGTTTTCACCCGGGCACTCTTTGGGCGGGCGCAGCACGCAGAAACACCTAGATTGCAGATAAGCGCCTTTTCCCATTGACCGCGACGAACAGAGAAGATGCACAAGCTTCTTGCCATTGCGGCCGAACGGAAGGAGATATTTGCTCAAAACTTGCTGTGCTGGTGCAGACAGTGGCACCCGACATGCCTGCGTTGTCGTTTTCACCCGGGCACTCTTTGGGCGGGCGCAGCACGCAGAAACACCTAGATTGCAGATAAGCGCCTTTTCCCATTGACCGCGACGAACAGAGAGAATGCACAAGCTTCTTGCCATTGCGGCCGAACGGAAGGAGATATTTGCTCAAAACGTGCTGTGCTGGTGCAGACAGTGGCACCCGACATGCCTGCGTTGTCGTTTTCACCCGGGCACTCTTTGGGCGGGCGCAGCACGCAGAAACACCTAGATTGCAGATAAGCTCCTTTTCCCATTGACCGCGACGAACAGAGAAGATGCACAAGCTTCTTGCCATTGCGGCCGAACGGAAGGAGATATTTGCTCAAAACTTGCTGTGCTGGTGCAGACAGTGGCACCCGACATGCCTGCGTTGTCGTTTTCACCCGGGCACTCTTTGGGCGGGCGCAGCACGCAGAAACACCTAGATTGCAGATAAGCGCCTTTTCCCATTGACCGCGACGAACAGAGAAGATGCACAAGCTTCTTGCCATTGCGGCCGAACTGAAGGAGATATTTGCTCAAAACTTGCTGTGCTGGTGCAGACAGTGGCACCCGACATGCCTGCGTTGTCGTTTTCACCCGGGCACTCTTTGGGCGGGCGCAGCACGCAGAAACACCTAGATTGCAGATAAGCGCCTTTTCCCATTGACCGCGACGAACAGAGAGGATGCAAAAGCTTCTTGCCATTGCGGCCGAATGGAAGGAGATATTTGCTCAAAAATTGCTGTGCTGGTGCAGACAGGGGCACCCGACATGCCTGCGTTGTCGTTATCACCCGGGCACTCTTTGGGCGGGCGCAGCACGCAGAAACACCTAGATTGCAGATAAGCGCCTTTTCCCATTGACCGCGACGAACAGACAAGATGCACAAGCTTCTTGCCATTGCGGCCGAACGGAAGGAGATATTTGCTCAAAACTTGCTGTGCTGGTGCAGACAGTGGCACCCGACATGCCTGCGTTGTCGTTTTCACCCGGGCACTCTTTGGGCGGGCTTAGCACGCAGAAACACCTAGATTGCAGATAAGCGCCTTTTCCCATTGACCGTGACGAACAGAGAGGATGCACAAGCTTCTTGCCATTGCGGCCGAACGGAAGGAGATATTTGCTCAAAACTTGCTGTGCTGGTGCAGACAGTGGCACCCGACATGCCTGAGTTGTCGTTTTCACCCGGGCACTCTTTGGGCGGGCGCAGCACGCAGAAACACCTAGATTGCAGATAAGCGCCTTTTCCCATTGACCGCGACGAACAGAGAAGATGCACAAGCTTCTTTCCATTGCGGCCGAACGGAAGGAGATATTTGCTCAAAACTTGCTGTGCTGGTGCAGACAGTGGCACCCGACATGCCTGCGTTGTCGTTTTCACCCGGGCACTCTTTGGGCGGGCGCAGCACGCAGAAACACCTAGATTGCAGATAAGCGCCTTTTCCCATTGACCGCGACGAACATAGAAGATGCACAAGCTTCTTGCCATTGCGGCCGAACGGAAGGAGATATTTGCTCAAAACTTGCTGTGCTGATGCAGACAGTGGCACCCGACATGCCTGCGTTGTCGTTTTCACCCGGGCACTCTTTGGGCGGGCGCAGCACGCAGAAACACCTAGATTGCAGATAAGCGCCTTTTCCCATTGACCGCGACGAACAGAGAAGATGCACAAGCTTCTTGCCATTGCGGCCGAACGGAAGGAGATATTTGCTCAAAACTTGCTGTGCTGGTGCAGACAGTGGCACCCGACATGCCTGCGTTGTCGTTTTCACCCGGGCACTCTTTGGGCGGGCGCAGCACGCAGAAACACCTAGATTGCAGATAAGCGCCTTTTCCCATTGACCGCGACGAACAGAGAGGATGCACAAGCTTCTTGCCATTGCGGCCGAACGGAAGGAGATATTTGCTCAAAACTTGCTGTGCTGGTGCAGACAGTGGCACCCGACATGCCTGCGTTGTCGTTTTCACCCGGGCACTCTTTGGGCGGGCGCAGCACGCAGAAACACCTAGATTGCAGATAAGCGCCTTTACCCATTGACCGCGACGAACAGAGAGGATGCACAAGCTTCTTGCCATTGCGGCCGAACGGAAGGAGATATTTGCTCAAAACTTGCTGTGCTGGTGCAGACAGTGGCACCCGACATGCCTGCGTTGTCGATTTAACCCGGGCACTCTTTGGGCGGGCGCAGCACGCAGAAACACCTAGATTGCAGATAAGCGCCTTTTCCCATTGACCGCGACGAACAGAGAGGATGCACAAGCTTCTTGCCATTGCGGCCGAATGGAAGGCGATATTTGCTCAAAAATTGCTGTGCTGGTGCAGACAGGGGCACCCGACATGCCTGCGTTGTCGTTTTCACCCGGGCACTCTTTGGGCGGGCGCAGCACGCAGAAACACCTAGATTGCAGATAAGCGCCTTTTCCCATTGACCGCGACGAACAGACAAGATGCACAAGCTTCTTGCCATTGCGGCCGAACGGAAGGAGATATTTGCTCAAAACTTGCTGTGCTGGTGCAGACAGTGGCACCCGACATGCCTGCGTTGTCGTTTTCACCCGGGCACTCTTTGGGCGGGCGCAGCACGCAGAAACACCTAGATTGCAGATAAGCGCCTTTTCCCATTGACCGCGACGAACAGAGAGGATGCACAAGCTTCTTGCCATTGCGGCCGAACGGAAGGAGATATTTGCTCAAAACTTGCTGTGCTGGTGCAGACAGTGGCACCCGACATGCCTGCGTTGTCGTTTTCACCCGGGCACTCTTTGGGCGGGCGCAGCACGCAGAAACACCTAGATTGCAGATAAGCGCCTTTTCCCATTGACCGCGACGAACAGAGAAGATGCACAAGCTTCTTGCCATTGCGGTCGAACGGAAGGAGATATTTGCTCAAAACTTACTGTGCTGGTGCAGACAGTGGCACCCGACATGCCTGCGTTGTCGTTTTCACCCGGGCACTCTTTGGGCGGGCGCAGCACGCAGAAACACCTAGATTGCAGATAAGCGCCTTTTCCCATTGACCGCGACGAACAGAGAAGATGCACAAGCTTCTTGCCATTGCGGCCGAACGGAAGGAGATATTTGCTCAAAACTTGCTGTGCTGGTGCAGACAGTGGCACCCGACATGCCTGCGTTGTCGTTTTCACCCGGGCACTCTTTGGGCGGCCGCAGCACGCAGAAACACCTAGATTGCAGATAAGCGCCTTTTCCCATTGACCGCGACGAACAGAGAAGATGCACAAGCTTCTTGCCATTGCGGCCGAACGGAAGGAGATATTTGCTCAAAACTTGCTGTGCTGGTGCAGACAGTGGCACCCGACATGCCTGCGTTGTCGTTTTCACCCGGGTACTCTTTGGGCGGGCGCAGCACGCAGAAACACCTAGATTGCAGATAAGCGCCTTTTCCCATTGACCGCGACGAACAGAGAGGATGCACAAGCTTCTTGCCATTGCGGCCGAACGGAAGGAGATATTTGCTCAAAACGTGCTGTGCTGGTGCAGACAGTGGCACCCGACATGCCTGCGTTGTCGTTTTCACCCGGGCACTCTTTGGGCGGGCGCAGCACGCAGAAACACCTAGATTGCAGATAAGCTCCTTTTCCCATTGACCGCGACGAACAGAGAAGATGCACAAGCTTCTTGCCATTGCGGCCGAACGGAAGGAGATATTTGCTCAAAACTTGCTGTGCTGGTGCAGACAGTGGCACCCGACATGCCTGCGTTGTCGTTTTCACCCGGGCACTCTTTGGGCGGGCGCAGCACGCAGAAACACCTAGATTGCAGATAAGCGCCTTTTCCCATTGACCGCGACGAACAGAGAAGATGCACAAGCTTCTTGCCATTGCGGCCGAACTGAAGGAGATATTTGCTCAAAACTTGCTGTGCTGGTGCAGACAGTGGCACCCGACATGCCTGCGTTGTCGTTTTCACCCGGGCACTCTTTGGGCGGGCGCAGCACGCAGAAACACCTAGATTGCAGATAAGCGCCTTTTCCCATTGACCGCGACGAACAGAGAAGATGCACAAGCTTCTTGCCATTGCGGCCGAACGGAATTAGATATTTGCTCAAAACTTGCTGTGCTGGTGCAGACAGTGGCACCCGACATGCCTGCGTTGTCGATTTAACCCGGGCACTCTTTGGGCGGGCGCAGCACGCAGAAACACCTAGATTGCAGATAAGCGCCTTTTCCCATTGACCGCGACGAACAGAGAGGATGCACAAGCTTCTTGCCATTGCGGCCGAATGGAAGGCGATATTTGCTCAAAAATTGCTGTGCTGGTGCAGACAGGGGCACCCGACATGCCTGCGTTGTCGTTTTCACCCGGGCACTCTTTGGGCGGGCGCAGCACGCAGAAACACCTAGATTGCAGATAAGCGCCTTTTCCCATTGACCGCGACGAACAGACAAGATGCACAAGCTTCTTGCCATTGCGGCCGAACGGAAGGAGATATTTGCTCAAAACTTGCTGTGCTGGTGCAGACAGTGGCACCCGACATGCCTGCGTTGTCGTTTTCACCCGGGCACTCTTTGGGCGGGCGCAGCACGCAGAAACACCTAGATTGCAGATAAGCGCCTTTTCCCATTGACCGCGACGAACAGAGAGGATGCACAAGCTTCTTGCCATTGCGGCCGAACGGAAGGAGATATTTGCTCAAAACTTGCTGTGCTGGTGCAGACAGTGGCACCCGACATGCCTGCGTTGTCGTTTTCACCCGGGCACTCTTTGGGCGGGCGCAGCACGCAGAAACACCTAGATTGCAGATAAGCGCCTTTTCCCATTGACCGCGACGAACAGAGAAGATGCACAAGCTTCTTGCCATTGCGGTCGAACGGAAGGAGATATTTGCTCAAAACTTACTGTGCTGGTGCAGACAGTGGCACCCGACATGCCTGCGTTGTCGTTTTCACCCGGGCACTCTTTGGGCGGGCGCAGCACGCAGAAACACCTAGATTGCAGATAAGCGCCTTTTCCCATTGACCGCGACGAACAGAGAAGATGCACAAGCTTCTTGCCATTGCGGCCGAACGGAAGGAGATATTTGCTCAAAACTTGCTGTGCTGGTGCAGACAGTGGCACCCGACATGCCTGCGTTGTCGTTTTCACCCGGGCACTCTTTGGGCGGCCGCAGCACGCAGAAACACCTAGATTGCAGATAAGCGCCTTTTCCCATTGACCGCGACGAACAGAGAAGATGCACAAGCTTCTTGCCATTGCGGCCGAACGGAAGGAGATATTTGCTCAAAACTTGCTGTGCTGGTGCAGACAGTGGCACCCGACATGCCTGCGTTGTCGTTTTCACCCGGGTACTCTTTGGGCGGGCGCAGCACGCAGAAACACCTAGATTGCAGATAAGCGCCTTTTCCCATTGACCGCGACGAACAGAGAGGATGCACAAGCTTCTTGCCATTGCGGCCGAACGGAAGGAGATATTTGCTCAAAACGTGCTGTGCTGGTGCAGACAGTGGCACCCGACATGCCTGCGTTGTCGTTTTCACCCGGGCACTCTTTGGGCGGGCGCAGCACGCAGAAACACCTAGATTGCAGATAAGCTCCTTTTCCCATTGACCGCGACGAACAGAGAAGATGCACAAGCTTCTTGCCATTGCGGCCGAACGGAAGGAGATATTTGCTCAAAACTTGCTGTGCTGGTGCAGACAGTGGCACCCGACATGCCTGCGTTGTCGTTTTCACCCGGGCACTCTTTGGGCGGGCGCAGCACGCAGAAACACCTAGATTGCAGATAAGCGCCTTTTCCCATTGACCGCGACGAACAGAGAAGATGCACAAGCTTCTTGCCATTGCGGCCGAACTGAAGGAGATATTTGCTCAAAACTTGCTGTGCTGGTGCAGACAGTGGCACCCGACATGCCTGCGTTGTCGTTTTCACCCGGGCACTCTTTGGGCGGGCGCAGCACGCAGAAACACCTAGATTGCAGATAAGCGCCTTTTCCCATTGACCGCGACGAACAGAGAAGATGCACAAGCTTCTTGCCATTGCGGCCGAACGGAATTAGATATTTGCTCAAAACTTGCTGTGCTGGTGCAGACAGTGGCACCCGACATGCCTGCGTTGTCGTTTTCACCCGGGCACTCTTTGGGCGGGCGCAGCACGCAGAAACACCTAGATTGCAGATAAGCGCCTTTTCCCATTGACCGCGACGAACAGAGAGGATGCACAAGCTTCTTGCCATTGCGGCCGAACGGAAGGAGATATTTGCTCAAAACTTGCTGTGCTGGTGCAGACAGTGGCACCCGACATGCCTGCGTTGTCGTTTTCACCCGGGCACTCTTTGGGCGGGTGCAGCACGCAGAAACACCTAGATTGCAGATAAGCGCCTTTTCCCATTGACCGCGACGAACAGAGAAGATGCACAAGCTTCTTGCCATTGCGGCCGAACGGAAGGAGATATTTGCTCAAAACTTGCTGTGCTGGTGCAGACAGTGGCACCCGACATGCCTGCGTTGTCGTTTTCACCCGGGCACTCTTTGGGCGGGCGCAGCACGCAGAAACACCTAGATTGCAGATAAGCGCCTTTTCCCTTTGACCGCGACGAACAGAGAGGATGCACAAGCTTCTTGCCATTGCGGCCGAACGGAAGGAGCTATTTGCTCAAAACTTGCTGTGCTGGTGCAGACAGTGGCACCCGACATGCCTGCGTTGTCGTTTTCACCCGGGCACTCTTTGGGCGGGCGCAGCACGCAGAAACACCTAGATTGCAGATAAGCGCCTTTTCCCATTGACCGCGACGAACAGACAAGATGCACAAGCTTCTTGCCATTGCGGCCGAACGGAAGGAGATATTTGCTCAAAACTTGCTGTGCTGGTGCAGACAGTGGCACCCGACATGCCTGCGTTGTCGTTTTCACCCGGGCACTCTTTGGGCGGGCGCAGCACGCAGAAACACCTAGATTGCAGATAAGCGCCTTTTCCCATTGACCGCGACGAACAGACAAGATGCACAAGCTTCTTGCCATTGCGGCCGAACGGAAGGAGATATTTGCTCAAAACTTGCTGTGCTGGTGCAGACAGTGGCACCCGACATGACTGCGTTGTCGTTTTCACCCGGGCACTCTTTGGGCGGGCGCAGCACGCAGAAACACCTAGATTGCAGATAAGCGCCTTTTCCCATTGACCGCGACGAACATAGAAGATGCACAAGCTTCTTGCCATTGCGGCCGAACGGAAGGAGATATTTGCTCAAAACTTGCTGTGCTGATGCAGACAGTGGCACCCGACATGCCTGCGTTGTCGTTTTCACCCGGGCACTCTTTGGGCGGGCGCAGCACGCAGAAACACCTAGATTGCAGATAAGCGCCTTTTCCCATTGACCGCGACGAACAGAGAAGATGCACAAGCTTCTTGCCATTGCGGCCGAACGGAAGGAGATATTTGCTCAAAACTTGCTGTGCTGGTGCAGACAGTGGCACCCGACATGCCTGCGTTGTCGTTTTCACCCGGGCACTCTTTGGGCGGGCGCAGCACGCAGAAACACCTAGATTGCAGATAAGCGCCTTTTCCCATTGACCGCGACGAACAGAGAAGATGCACAAGCTTCTTGCCATTGCGGCCGAACTGAAGGAGATATTTGCTCAAAACTTGCTGTGCTGGTGCAGACAGTGGCACCCGACATGCCTGCGTTGTCGTTTTCACCCGGGCACTCTTTGGGCGGGCGCAGCACGCAGAAACACCTAGATTGCAGATAAGCGCCTTTTCCCATTGACCGCGACGAACAGAGAAGATGCACAAGCTTCTTGCCATTGCGGCCGAACGGAATTAGATATTTGCTCAAAACTTGCTGTGCTGGTGCAGACAGTGGCACCCGACATGCCTGCGTTGTCGTTTTCACCCGGGCACTCTTTGGGCGGGCGCAGCACGCAGAAACACCTAGATTGCAGATAAGCGCCTTTTCCCATTGACCGCGACGAACAGACAAGATGCACAAGCTTCTTGCCATTGCGGCCGAACGGAAGGAGATATTTGCTCAAAACTTGCTGTGCTGGTGCAGACAGTGGCACCCGACATGCCTGCGTTGTCGTTTTCACCAGGGCACTCTTTGGGTCGGCGCAGCACGCAGAAACACCTAGATTGCAGATAAGCGCCTTTTCCCATTGACCGCGACGAACAGAGAGGATGCACAAGCTTCTTGCTATTGCGGCCGAATGGAAGGAGATATTTGCTCAAAAATTGCTGTGCTGGTGCAGACAGGGGCACCCGACATGCCTGCGTTGTCGTTTTCACCCGGGCACTCTTTGGGCGGGCGCAGCACGCAGAAACACCTAGATTGCAGATAAGCGCCTTTTCCCATTGACCGCGACGAACAGACAAGATGCACAAGCTTCTTGCCATTGCGGCCGAACGGAAGGAGATATTTGCTCAAAACTTGCTGTGCTGGTGCAGACAGTGGCACCCGACATGCCTGCGTTGTCGTTTTCACCCGGGCACTCTTTGGGCGGGCTTAGCACGCAGAAACACCTAGATTGCAGATAAGCGCCTTTTCCCATTGACCGTGACGAACAGAGAGGATGCACAAGCTTCTTGCCATTGCGGCCGAACGGAAGGAGATATTTGCTCAAAACTTGCTGTGCTGGTGCAGACAGTGGCACCCGACATGCCTGAGTTGTCGTTTTCACCCGGGCACTCTTTGGGCGGGCGCAGCACGCAGAAACACCTAGATTGCAGATAAGCGCCTTTTCCCATTGACCGCGACGAACAGAGAAGATGCACAAGCTTCTTTCCATTGCGGCCGAACGGAAGGAGATATTTGCTCAAAACTTGCTGTGCTGGTGCAGACAGTGGCACCCGACATGCCTGCGTTGTCGTTTTCACCCGGGCACTCTTTGGGCGGGCGCAGCACGCAGAAACACCTAGATTGCAGATAAGCGCCTTTTCCCATTGACCGCGACGAACATAGAAGATGCACAAGCTTCTTGCCATTGCGGCCGAACGGAAGGAGATATTTGCTCAAAACTTGCTGTGCTGATGCAGACAGTGGCACCCGACATGCCTGCGTTGTCGTTTTCACCCGGGCACTCTTTGGGCGGGCGCAGCACGCAGAAACACCTAGATTGCAGATAAGCGCCTTTTCCCATTGACCGCGACGAACAGAGAAGAGGCACAAGCTTCTTGCCATTGCGGCCGAACGGAAGGAGATATTTGCTCAAAACTTGCTGTGCTGGTGCAGACAGTGGCACCCGACATGCCTGCGTTGTCGTTTTCACCCGGGCACTCTTTGGGTGGGCGCAGCACGCAGAAACACCTAGATTGCAGATAAGCGCCTTTTCCCATTGACCGCGACGAACAGAGAAGATGCACAAGCTTCTTGCCTATGCGGCCGAATGGAAGGAGATATTTGCTCAAAACTTGCTGTGCTGGTGCAGACAGGGGCACCCGACATGCCTGCGTTGTCGTTTTCACCCGGGCACTCTTTGGGCGGGCGCAGCACGCAGAAACACCTAGATTGCAGATAAGCGCCTTTTCCCATTGACCGCGACGAACAGACAAGATGCACAAGCTTCTTGCCATTGCGGCCGAACGGAAGGAGATATTTGCTCAAAACTTGCTGTGCTGGTGCAGACAGTGGCACCCCACATGCCTGCGTTGTCGTTTTCACCCGGGCACTCTTTGGGCGGGCGCAGCACGCAGAAACACCTAGATTGCAGATAAGCGCCTTTTCCCATTGACCGCGACGAACAGAGAGGATGCACAAGCTTCTTGCCATTGCGGCCGAACGGAAGGAGATATTTGCTCAAAACTTGCTGTGCTGGTGCAGACAGTGGCACCCGACATGCCTGCGTTGTCGTTTTCACCCGGGCACTCTTTGGGCGGGCGCAGCACGCAGAAACACCTAGATTGCAGATAAGCGCCTTTTCTCATTGACCGCGACGAACAGAGAAGATGCACAAGCTTCTTGCCATTGCGGCCGAACGGAAGGAGATATTTGCTCAAAACTTGCTGTGCTGGTGCAGACAGTGGCACCCGACATGCCTGCGTTGTCGTTTTCACCCGGGCACTCTTTGGGCGGGCGCAGCACGCAGAAACACCTAGATTGCAGATAAGCGCCTTTTCCCATTGACCGCGACGAACAGACAAGATGCACAAGCTTCTTGCCATTGCGGCCGAACGGAAGGAGATATTTGCTCAAAACTTGCTGTGCTGGTGCAGACAGTGGCACCCGACATGCCTGCGTTGTCGTTTTCACCCGGGCACTCTTTGGGCGGGCGCAGCACGCAGAAACACCTAGATTGCAGATAAGCGCCTTTTCCCATTGACCGCGACGAACAGACAAGATGCACAAGCTTCTTGCCATTGCGGCCGAACGGAAGGAGATATTTGCTCAAAACTTGCTGTGCTGGTGCAGACAGTGGCACCCGACATGCCTGCGTTGTCGTTTTCACCCGGGCACTCTTTGGGCGGGCGCAGCACGCAGAAACACCTAGATTGCAGATAAGCGCCTTTTCCCATTGACCGCGACGAACAGAGAGGATGCACAAGCTTCTTGCCATTGCGGCCGAACGGAAGGAGATATTTGCTCAAAACTTGCTGTGCTGGTGCAGACAGTGGCACCCGACATGCCTGCGTTGTCGTTTTCACCCGGGCACTCTTTGGGCGGGCGCAGCACGCAGAAACACCTAGATTGCAGATAAGCGCCTTTTCCCATTGACCGCGACGAACAGACAAGATGCACAAGCTTCTTGCCATTGCGGCCGAACGGAAGGAGATATTTGCTCAAAACTTGCTGTGCTGGTGCAGACAGTGGCACCCGACATGCCTGCGTTGTCGTTTTCACCCGGGCACTCTTTGGGCGGGCGCAGCACGCAGAAACACCTAGATTGCAGATAAGCGCCTTTTCCCATTGACCGCGACGAACAGAGAGGATGCACAAGCTTCTTGCCATTGCGGCCGAACGGAAGGAGATATTTGCTCAAAACTTGCTGTGCTGGTGCAGACAGTGGCACCCGACATGCCTGCGTTGTCGTTTTCACCCGGGCACTCTTTGGGCGGGCGCAGCACGCAGAAACACCTAGATTGCAGATAAGCGCCTTTTCCCATTGACCGCGACGAACAGACAAGATGCACAAGCTTCTTGCCATTGCGGCCGAACGGAAGGAGATATTTGCTCAAAACTTGCTGTGCTGGTGCAGACAGTGGCACCCGACATGCCTGCGTTGTCGTTTTCACCCGAGCACTCTTTGGGCGGGCGCAGCACGCAGAAACACCTAGATTGCAGATAAGCGCCTTTTCTCATTGACCGCGACGAACAGAGAAGATGCACAAGCTTCTTACCATTGAGGCCGAACGGAAGGAGATATTTGCTCAAAACTTGCTGTGCTGGTGCAGACAGTGGCACCCGACATGCCTGCGTTGTCGTTTTCACCCGGGCACTCTTTGGGCGGGCGCAGCACGCAGAAACACCTAGATTGCAGATAAGCGCCTTTTCCCATTGACCGCGACGAACAGAGAGGATGCACAAGCTTCTTGCCATTGCGGCCGAATGGAAGGAGATATTTGCTCAAAAATTGCTGTGCTGGTGCAGACAGGGGCACCCGACATGCCTGCGTTGTCGTTTTCACCCGGGCACTCTTTGGGCGGGCGCAGCACGCAGAAACACCTAGATTGCAGATAAGCGCCTTTTCCCATTGACCGCGACGAACAGAGAAGATGCACAAGCTTCTTGCCATTGCGGCCGAACGGAATTAGATATTTGCTCAAAACTTGCTGTGCTGGTGCAGACAGTGGCACCCGACATGCCTGCGTTGTCGTTTTCACCCGGGCACTCTTTGGGCGGGCGCAGCACGCAGAAACACCTAGATTGCAGATAAGCGCCTTTTCCCATTGACCGCGACGAACAGAGAAGATGCACAAGCTTCTTGCCATTGCGGCCGAACGGAAGGAGATATTTGCTCAAAACTTGCTGTGCTGGTGCAGACAGTGGCACCCGACATGCCTGCGTTGTCGTTTTCACCCGGGCACTCTTTGGGCGGGCGCAGCACGCAGAAACACCTAGATTGCAGATAAGCGCCTTTTCCCATTGACCGCGACGAACAGAGAGGATGCACAAGCTTCTTGCCATTGCGGCCGAATGGAAGGAGATATTTGCTCAAAAATTGCTGTGCTGGTGCAGACAGGGGCACCCGACATGCCTGCGTTGTCGTTTTCACCCGGGCACTCTTTGGGCGGGCGCAGCACGCAGAAACACCTAGATTGCAGATAAGCGCCTTTTCCCATTGACCGCGACGAACAGAGAGGATGCACAAGCTTCTTGCCATTGCGGCCGAACGGAAGGAGATATTTGCTCAAAACGTGCTGTGCTGGTGCAGACAGTGGCACCCGACATGCCTGCGTTGTCGTTTTCACCCGGGCACTCTTTGGGCGGGCGCAGCACGCAGAAACACCTAGATTGCAGATAAGCTCCTTTTCCCATTGACCGCGACGAACAGAGAAGATGCACAAGCTTCTTGCCATTGCGGCCGAACGGAAGGAGATATTTGCTCAAAACTTGCTGTGCTGGTGCAGACAGTGGCACCCGACATGCCTGCGTTGTCGTTTTCACCCGGGCACTCTTTGGGCGGGCGCAGCACGCAGAAACACCTAGATTGCAGATAAGCGCCTTTTCCCATTGACCGCGACGAACAGAGAAGATGCACAAGCTTCTTGCCATTGCGGCCGAACTGAAGGAGATATTTGCTCAAAACTTGCTGTGCTGGTGCAGACAGTGGCACCCGACATGCCTGCGTTGTCGTTTTCACCCGGGCACTCTTTGGGCGGGCGCAGCACGCAGAAACACCTAGATTGCAGATAAGCGCCTTTTCCCATTGACCGCGACGAACAGAGAAGATGCACAAGCTTCTTGCCATTGCGGCCGAACGGAATTAGATATTTGCTCAAAACTTGCTGTGCTGGTGCAGACAGTGGCACCCGACATGCCTGCGTTGTCGTTTTCACCCGGGCACTCTTTGGGCGGGCGCAGCACGCAGAAACACCTAGATTGCAGATAAGCGCCTTTTCCCATTGACCGCGACGAACAGAGAGGATGCACAAGCTTCTTGCCATTGCGGCCGAACGGAAGGAGATATTTGCTCAAAACTTGCTGTGCTGGTGCAGACAGTGGCACCCGACATGCCTGCGTTGTCGTTTTCACCCGGGCACTCTTTGGGCGGGTGCAGCACGCAGAAACACCTAGATTGCAGATAAGCGCCTTTTCCCATTGACCGCGACGAACAGAGAAGATGCACAAGCTTCTTGCCATTGCGGCCGAACGGAAGGAGATATTTGCTCAAAACTTGCTGTGCTGGTGCAGACAGTGGCACCCGACATGCCTGCGTTGTCGTTTTCACCCGGGCACTCTTTGGGCGGGCGCAGCACGCAGAAACACCTAGATTGCAGATAAGCGCCTTTTCCCTTTGACCGCGACGAACAGAGAGGATGCACAAGCTTCTTGCCATTGCGGCCGAACGGAAGGAGCTATTTGCTCAAAACTTGCTGTGCTGGTGCAGACAGTGGCACCCGACATGCCTGCGTTGTCGTTTTCACCCGGGCACTCTTTGGGCGGGCGCAGCACGCAGAAACACCTAGATTGCAGATAAGCGCCTTTTCCCATTGACCGCGACGAACAGACAAGATGCACAAGCTTCTTGCCATTGCGGCCGAACGGAAGGAGATATTTGCTCAAAACTTGCTGTGCTGGTGCAGACAGTGGCACCCGACATGCCTGCGTTGTCGTTTTCACCCGGGCACTCTTTGGGCGGGCGCAGCACGCAGAAACACCTAGATTGCAGATAAGCGCCTTTTCCCATTGACCGCGACGAACAGACAAGATGCACAAGCTTCTTGCCATTGCGGCCGAACGGAAGGAGATATTTGCTCAAAACTTGCTGTGCTGGTGCAGACAGTGGCACCCGACATGACTGCGTTGTCGTTTTCACCCGGGCACTCTTTGGGCGGGCGCAGCACGCAGAAACACCTAGATTGCAGATAAGCGCCTTTTCCCATTGACCGCGACGAACATAGAAGATGCACAAGCTTCTTGCCATTGCGGCCGAACGGAAGGAGATATTTGCTCAAAACTTGCTGTGCTGATGCAGACAGTGGCACCCGACATGCCTGCGTTGTCGTTTTCACCCGGGCACTCTTTGGGCGGGCGCAGCACGCAGAAACACCTAGATTGCAGATAAGCGCCTTTTCCCATTGACCGCGACGAACAGAGAAGATGCACAAGCTTCTTGCCATTGCGGCCGAACGGAAGGAGATATTTGCTCAAAACTTGCTGTGCTGGTGCAGACAGTGGCACCCGACATGCCTGCGTTGTCGTTTTCACCCGGGCACTCTTTGGGCGGGCGCAGCACGCAGAAACACCTAGATTGCAGATAAGCGCCTTTTCCCATTGACCGCGACGAACAGAGAAGATGCACAAGCTTCTTGCCATTGCGGCCGAACTGAAGGAGATATTTGCTCAAAACTTGCTGTGCTGGTGCAGACAGTGGCACCCGACATGCCTGCGTTGTCGTTTTCACCCGGGCACTCTTTGGGCGGGCGCAGCACGCAGAAACACCTAGATTGCAGATAAGCGCCTTTTCCCATTGACCGCGACGAACAGAGAAGATGCACAAGCTTCTTGCCATTGCGGCCGAACGGAATTAGATATTTGCTCAAAACTTGCTGTGCTGGTGCAGACAGTGGCACCCGACATGCCTGCGTTGTCGTTTTCACCCGGGCACTCTTTGGGCGGGCGCAGCACGCAGAAACACCTAGATTGCAGATAAGCGCCTTTTCCCATTGACCGCGACGAACAGACAAGATGCACAAGCTTCTTGCCATTGCGGCCGAACGGAAGGAGATATTTGCTCAAAACTTGCTGTGCTGGTGCAGACAGTGGCACCCGACATGCCTGCGTTGTCGTTTTCACCAGGGCACTCTTTGGGTCGGCGCAGCACGCAGAAACACCTAGATTGCAGATAAGCGCCTTTTCCCATTGACCGCGACGAACAGAGAGGATGCACAAGCTTCTTGCCATTGCGGCCGAATGGAAGGAGATATTTGCTCAAAAATTGCTGTGCTGGTGCAGACAGGGGCACCCGACATGCCTGCGTTGTCGTTTTCACCCGGGCACTCTTTGGGCGGGCGCAGCACGCAGAAACACCTAGATTGCAGATAAGCGCCTTTTCCCATTGACCGCGACGAACAGACAAGATGCACAAGCTTCTTGCCATTGCGGCCGAACGGAAGGAGATATTTGCTCAAAACTTGCTGTGCTGGTGCAGACAGTGGCACCCGACATGCCTGCGTTGTCGTTTTCACCCGGGCACTCTTTGGGCGGGCTTAGCACGCAGAAACACCTAGATTGCAGATAAGCGCCTTTTCCCATTGACCGTGACGAACAGAGAGGATGCACAAGCTTCTTGCCATTGCGGCCGAACGGAAGGAGATATTTGCTCAAAACTTGCTGTGCTGGTGCAGACAGTGGCACCCGACATGCCTGAGTTGTCGTTTTCACCCGGGCACTCTTTGGGCGGGCGCAGCACGCAGAAACACCTAGATTGCAGATAAGCGCCTTTTCCCATTGACCGCGACGAACAGAGAAGATGCACAAGCTTCTTTCCATTGCGGCCGAACGGAAGGAGATATTTGCTCAAAACTTGCTGTGCTGGTGCAGACAGTGGCACCCGACATGCCTGCGTTGTCGTTTTCACCCGGGCACTCTTTGGGCGGGCGCAGCACGCAGAAACACCTAGATTGCAGATAAGCGCCTTTTCCCATTGACCGCGACGAACATAGAAGATGCACAAGCTTCTTGCCATTGCGGCCGAACGGAAGGAGATATTTGCTCAAAACTTGCTGTGCTGATGCAGACAGTGGCACCCGACATGCCTGCGTTGTCGTTTTCACCCGGGCACTCTTTGGGCGGGCGCAGCACGCAGAAACACCTAGATTGCAGATAAGCGCCTTTTCCCATTGACCGCGACGAACAGAGAAGAGGCACAAGCTTCTTGCCATTGCGGCCGAACGGAAGGAGATATTTGCTCAAAACTTGCTGTGCTGGTGCAGACAGTGGCACCCGACATGCCTGCGTTGTCGTTTTCACCCGGGCACTCTTTGGGCGGGCGCAGCACGCAGAAACACCTAGATTGCAGATAAGCGCCTTTTCCCATTGACCGCGACGAACAGAGAAGATGCACAAGCTTCTTGCCTATGCGGCCGAATGGAAGGAGATATTTGCTCAAAACTTGCTGTGCTGGTGCAGACAGGGGCACCCGACATGCCTGCGTTGTCGTTTTCACCCGGGCACTCTTTGGGCGGGCGCAGCACGCAGAAACACCTAGATTGCAGATAAGCGCCTTTTCCCATTGACCGCGACGAACAGACAAGATGCACAAGCTTCTTGCCATTGCGGCCGAACGGAAGGAGATATTTGCTCAAAACTTGCTGTGCTGGTGCAGACAGTGGCACCCCACATGCCTGCGTTGTCGTTTTCACCCGGGCACTCTTTGGGCGGGCGCAGCACGCAGAAACACCTAGATTGCAGATAAGCGCCTTTTCCCATTGACCGCGACGAACAGAGAGGATGCACAAGCTTCTTGCCATTGCGGCCGAACGGAAGGAGATATTTGCTCAAAACTTGCTGTGCTGGTGCAGACAGTGGCACCCGACATGCCTGCGTTGTCGTTTTCACCCGGGCACTCTTTGGGCGGGCGCAGCACGCAGAAACACCTAGATTGCAGATAAGCGCCTTTTCTCATTGACCGCGACGAACAGAGAAGATGCACAAGCTTCTTGCCATTGCGGCCGAACGGAAGGAGATATTTGCTCAAAACTTGCTGTGCTGGTGCAGACAGTGGCACCCGACATGCCTGCGTTGTCGTTTTCACCCGGGCACTCTTTGGGCGGGCGCAGCACGCAGAAACACCTAGATTGCAGATAAGCGCCTTTTCCCATTGACCGCGACGAACAGACAAGATGCACAAGCTTCTTGCCATTGCGGCCGAACGGAAGGAGATATTTGCTCAAAACTTGCTGTGCTGGTGCAGACAGTGGCACCCGACATGCCTGCGTTGTCGTTTTCACCCGGGCACTCTTTGGGCGGGCGCAGCACGCAGAAACACCTAGATTGCAGATAAGCGCCTTTTCCCATTGACCGCGACGAACAGACAAGATGCACAAGCTTCTTGCCATTGCGGCCGAACGGAAGGAGATATTTGCTCAAAACTTGCTGTGCTGGTGCAGACAGTGGCACCCGACATGCCTGCGTTGTCGTTTTCACCCGGGCACTCTTTGGGCGGGCGCAGCACGCAGAAACACCTAGATTGCAGATAAGCGCCTTTTCCCATTGACCGCGACGAACAGAGAGGATGCACAAGCTTCTTGCCATTGCGGCCGAACGGAAGGAGATATTTGCTCAAAACTTGCTGTGCTGGTGCAGACAGTGGCACCCGACATGCCTGCGTTGTCGTTTTCACCCGGGCACTCTTTGGGCGGGCGCAGCACGCAGAAACACCTAGATTGCAGATAAGCGCCTTTTCCCATTGACCGCGACGAACAGACAAGATGCACAAGCTTCTTGCCATTGCGGCCGAACGGAAGGAGATATTTGCTCAAAACTTGCTGTGCTGGTGCAGACAGTGGCACCCGACATGCCTGCGTTGTCGTTTTCACCCGGGCACTCTTTGGGCGGGCGCAGCACGCAGAAACACCTAGATTGCAGATAAGCGCCTTTTCCCATTGACCGCGACGAACAGAGAGGATGCACAAGCTTCTTGCCATTGCGGCCGAACGGAAGGAGATATTTGCTCAAAACTTGCTGTGCTGGTGCAGACAGTGGCACCCGACATGCCTGCGTTGTCGTTTTCACCCGGGCACTCTTTGGGCGGGCGCAGCACGCAGAAACACCTAGATTGCAGATAAGCGCCTTTTCCCATTGACCGCGACGAACAGACAAGATGCACAAGCTTCTTGCCATTGCGGCCGAACGGAAGGAGATATTTGCTCAAAACTTGCTGTGCTGGTGCAGACAGTGGCACCCGACATGCCTGCGTTGTCGTTTTCACCCGAGCACTCTTTGGGCGGGCGCAGCACGCAGAAACACCTAGATTGCAGATAAGCGCCTTTTCTCATTGACCGCGACGAACAGAGAAGATGCACAAGCTTCTTACCATTGAGGCCGAACGGAAGGAGATATTTGCTCAAAACTTGCTGTGCTGGTGCAGACAGTGGCACCCGACATGCCTGCGTTGTCGTTTTCACCCGGGCACTCTTTGGGCGGGCGCAGCACGCAGAAACACCTAGATTGCAGATAAGCGCCTTTTCCCATTGACCGCGACGAACAGAGAAGATGCACAAGCTTCTTGCCATTGCGGCCGAACGGAAGGAGATATTTGCTCAAAACTTGCTGTGCTGGTGCAGACAGTGGCACCCGACATGCCTGCGTTGTCGTTTTCACCCGGGCACTCTTTGGGCGGGCGCAGCACGCAGAAACACCTAGATTGCAGATAAGCGCCTTTTCCCATTGACCGCGACGAACAGAGAGGATGCACAAGCTTCTTGCCATTGCGGCCGAATGGAAGGAGATATTTGCTCAAAAATTGCTGTGCTGGTGCAGACAGGGGCACCCGACATGCCTGCGTTGTCGTTTTCACCCGGGCACTCTTTGGGCGGGCGCAGCACGCAGAAACACCTAGATTGCAGATAAGCGCCTTTTCCCATTGACCGCGACGAACAGAGAGGATGCACAAGCTTCTTGCCATTGCGGCCGAACGGAAGGAGATATTTGCTCAAAACTTGCTGTGCTGGTGCAGACAGTGGCACCCGACATGCCTGCGTTGTCGTTTTCACCCGGGCACTCTTTGGGCGGGCGCAGCACGCAGAAACACCTAGATTGCAGATAAGCGCCTTTTCCCATTGACCGCGACGAACAGAGAAGATGCACAAGCTTCTTGCCATTGCGGCCGAACTGAAGGAGATATTTGCTCAAAACTTGCTGTGCTGGTGCAGACAGTGGCACCCGACATGCCTGCGTTGTCGTTTTCACCCGGGCACTCTTTGGGCGGGCGCAGCACGCAGAAACACCTAGATTGCAGATAAGCGCCTTTTCCCATTGACCGCGACGAACAGACAAGATGCACAAGCTTCTTGCCATTGCGGCCGAACGGAATTAGATATTTGCTCAAAACTTGCTGTGCTGGTGCAGACAGTGGCACCCGACATGCCTGCGTTGTCGTTTTCACCCGGGCACTCTTTGGGCGGGCGCAGCACGCAGAAACACCTAGATTGCAGATAAGCGCCTTTTCCCATTGACCGCGACGAACAGACAAGATGCACAAGCTTCTTGCCATTGCGGCCGAATGGAAGGAGATATTTGCTCAAAAATTGCTGTGCTGGTGCAGACAGGGGCACCCGACATGCCTGCGTTGTCGTTTTCACCCGGGCACTCTTTGGGCGGGCGCAGCACGCAGAAACACCTAGATTGCAGATAAGCGCCTTTTCCCATTGACCGCGACGAACAGAGAAGATGCACAAGCTTCTTGCCATTGCGGCCGAACGGAAGGAGATATTTGCTCAAAACTTGCTGTGCTGGTGCAGACAGTGGCACCCGACATGCCTGCGTTGTCGTTTTCACCCGGGCACTCTTTGGGCGGGCGCAGCACGCAGAAACACCTAGATTGCAGATAAGCGCCTTTTCCCATTGACCGCGACGAACAGAGAGGATGCACAAGCTTCTTGCCATTGCGGCCGAATGGAAGGAGATATTTGCTCAAAAATTGCTGTGCTGGTGCAGACAGGGGCACCCGACATGCCTGCGTTGTCGTTTTCACCCGGGCACTCTTTGGGCGGGCGCAGCACGCAGAAACACCTAGATTGCAGATAAGCGCCTTTTCCCATTGACCGCGACGAACAGAGAGGATGCACAAGCTTCTTGCCATTGCGGCCGAACGGAAGGAGATATTTGCTCAAAACTTGCTGTGCTGGTGCAGACAGTGGCACCCGACATGCCTGCGTTGTCGTTTTCACCCGGGCACTCTTTGGGCGGGCGCAGCACGCAGAAACACCTAGATTGCAGATAAGCGCCTTTTCCCATTGACCGCGACGAACAGAGAAGATGCACAAGCTTCTTGCCATTGCGGCCGAACTGAAGGAGATATTTGCTCAAAACTTGCTGTGCTGGTGCAGACAGTGGCACCCGACATGCCTGCGTTGTCGTTTTCACCCGGGCACTCTTTGGGCGGGCGCAGCACGCAGAAACACCTAGATTGCAGATAAGCGCCTTTTCCCATTGACCGCGACGAACAGACAAGATGCACAAGCTTCTTGCCATTGCGGCAGAACGGAATTAGATATTTGCTCAAAACTTGCTGTGCTGGTGCAGACAGTGGCACCCGACATGCCTGCGTTGTCGTTTTCACCCGGGCACTCTTTGGGCGGGCGCAGCACGCAGAAACACCTAGATTGCAGATAAGCGCCTTTTCCCATTGACCGCGACGAACAGACAAGATGCACAAGCTTCTTGCCATTGCGGCCGAACGGAAGGAGATATTTGCTCAAAACTTGCTGTGCTGGTGCAGACAGTGGCACCCGACATGCCTGCGTTGTCGTTTTCACCCGGGCACTCTTTGGGCGGGCGCAGCACGCAGAAACACCTAGATTGCAGATAAGCGCCTTTTCTCATTGACCGCGACGAACAGAGAAGATGCACAAGCTTCTTACCATTGAGGCCGAACGGAAGGAGATATTTGCTCAAAACTTGCTGTGCTGGTGCAGACAGTGGCACCCGACATGCCTGCGTTGTCGTTTTCACCCGGGCACTCTTTGGGCGGGCGCAGCACGCAGAAACACCTAGATTGCAGATAAGCGCCTTTTCTCATTGACCGCGACGAACAGAGAAGATGCACAAGCTTCTTACCATTGAGGCCGAACGGAAGGAGATATTTGCTCAAAACTTGCTGTGCTGGTGCAGACAGTGGCACCCGACATGCCTGCGTTGTCGATTTAACCCGGGCACTCTTTGGGCGTGCGCAGCACACAGAAACACCTAGATTGCAGATAAGCGCCTTTTCCCATTGACCGGGACGAACAGAGAAGATGCACAAGCTTCTTGCCATTGCGGCCGAACGGAAGGAGATATTTGCTCAAAACTTGCTGTGCTGGTGCAGACAGTGGCACCCGACATGCCTGCGTTGTCGTTTTCACCCGGGCACTCTTTGGGCGGGCGCAGCACGCAGAAACACCTAGATTGCAGATAAGCGCCTTTTCCCATTGACCGCGACGAACAGAGAGGATGCACAAGCTTCTTGCCATTGCGGCCGAATGGAAGGAGATATTTGCTCAAAAATTGCTGTGCTGGTGCAGACAGGGGCACCCGACATGCCTGCGTTGTCGTTTTCACCCGGGCACTCTTTGGGCGGGCGCAGCACGCAGAAACACCTAGATTGCAGATAAGCGCCTTTTCCCATTGACCGCGACGAACAGACAAGATGCACAAGCTTCTTGCCATTGCGGCCGAACGGAAGGAGATATTTGCTCAAAACTTGCTGTGCTGGTGCAGACAGTGGCACCCGACATGCCTGCGTTGTCGTTTTCACCCAGGCACTCTTTGGGCGGGCGCAGCACGCAGAAACACCTAGATTGCAGATAAGCGCCTTTTCCCATTGACCGCGACGAACAGACAAGATGCACAAGCTTCTTGCCATTGCGGCCGAACGGAAGGAGATATTTGCTCAAAACTTGCTGTGCTGGTGCAGACAGTGGCACCCGACATGCCTGCGTTGTCGTTTTCACCCGGGCACTCTTTGGGCGGGCGCAGCACGCAGAAACACCTAGATTGCAGATAAGCGCCTTTTCCCATTGACCGCGACGAACAGAGAGGATGCACAAGCTTCTTGCCATTGCGGCCGAATGGAAGGAGATATTTGCTCAAAAATTGCTGTGCTGGTGCAGACAGGGGCACCCGACATGCCTGCGTTGTCGTTTTCACCCGGGCACTCTTTGGGCGGGCGCAGCACGCAGAAACACCTAGATTGCAGATAAGCGCCTTTTCCCATTGACCGCGACGAACAGAGAGGATGCACAAGCTTCTTGCCATTGCGGCCGAACGGAAGGAGATATTTGCTCAAAACTTGCTGTGCTGGTGCAGACAGTGGCACCCGACATGCCTGCGTTGTCGTTTTCACCCGGGCACTCTTTGGGCGGGCGCAGCACGCAGAAACACCTAGATTGCAGATAAGCGCCTTTTCCCATTGACCGCGACGAACAGAGAAGATGCACAAGCTTCTTGCCATTGCGGCCGAACGGAAGGAGATATTTGCTCAAAACTTGCTGTGCTGGTGCAGACAGTGGCACCCGACATGTCTGCGTTGTCGTTTTCACCCGGGCACTCTTTGGGCGGGCGCAGCACGCAGAAACACCTAGATTGCAGATAAGCGCCTTTTCCCATTGACGGCGACGAACAGAGAGGATGCACAAGCTTCTTGCCATTGCGGCCGAACGGAAGGAGATATTTGCTCAAAACTTGCTGTGCTGGTGCAGACAGTGGCACCCGACATGCCTGCGTTGTCGTTTTCACCCGGGCACTCTTTGGGCGGGCGCAGCACGCAGAAACACCTAGATTGCAGATAAGCACCTTTTCCCATTGACCGCGACGAACAGAGAGGATGCACAAGCTTCTTACCATTGCGGCCGAATGGAAGGAGATATTTGCTCAAAAATTGCTGTGCTGGTGCAGACAGTGGCACCCGACATGCCTGCGTTGTCGTTTTCACCCGGGCACTCTTTGGGCGGGCGCAGCACGCAGAAACACCTAGATTGCAGATAAGCGCCTTTTCCCATTGACCGCGACGAACAGACAAGATGCACAAGCTTCTTGCCATTGCGGCCGAACGGAAGGAGATATTTGCTCAAAACTTGCTGTGCTGGTGCAGACAGTGGCACCCGACATGCCTACGTTGTCGTTTTCACCCGGGCACTCTTTGGGCGGGCGCAGCACGCAGAAACACCTAGATTGCAGATAAGCGCCTTTTCCCATTGACCGCGACGAACAGAGAGGATGCACAAGCTTCTTGCCATTGCGGCCGAACGGAAGGAGATATTTGCTCAAAACTTGCTGTGCTGGTGCAGACAGTGGCACCCGACATGCCTGCGTTGTCGTTTTCACCCGAGCACTCTTTGGGCGGGCGCAGCACGCAGAAACACCTAGATTGCAGATAAGCGCCTTTTCTCATTGACCGCGACGAACAGAGAAGATGCACAAGCTTCTTACCATTGAGGCCGAACGGAAGGAGATATTTGCTCAAAACTTGCTGTGCTGGTGCAGACAGTGGCACCCGACATGCCTGCGTTGTCGATTTAACCCGGGCACTCTTTGGGCGGGCGCAGCACGCAGAAACACCTAGATTGCAGATAAGCGCCTTTTCCCGTTGACCGCGACGAACAGAGAAGATGCACAAGCTTCTTGCCATTGCGGCCGAACGGAAGGAGATATTTGCTCAAAACTTGCTGTGCTGGTGCAGACAGTGGCACCCGACATGCCTGCGTTGTCGTTTTCACCCGGGCACTCTTTGGGCGGGCGCAGCACGCAGAAACACCTAGATTGCAGATAAGCGCCTTTTCCCATTGACCGCGACGAACAGAGAGGATGCACAAGCTTCTTGCCATTGCGGCCGAATGGAAGGAGATATTTGCTCAAAAATTGCTGTGCTGGTGCAGACAGGGGCACCCGACATGCCTGCGTTGTCGTTTTCACCCGGGCACTCTTTGGGCGGGCGCAGCACGCAGAAACACCTAGATTGCAGATAAGCGCCTTTTCCCATTGACCGCGACGAACAGACAAGATGCACAAGCTTCTTGCCATTGCGGCCGAACGGAAGGAGATATTTGCTCAAAACTTGCTGTGCTGGTGCAGACAGTGGCACCCGACATGCCTGCGTTGTCGTTTTCACCCGGGCACTCTTTGGGCGGGCGCAGCACGCAGAAACACCTAGATTGCAGATAAGCGCCTTTTCCCATTGACCGCGACGAACAGAGAGGATGCACAAGCTTCTTGCCATTGCGGCCGAACGGAAGGAGATATTTGCTCAAAACTTGCTGTGCTGGTGCAGACAGTGGTACCCGACATGCCTGCGTTGTCGTTTTCACACGGGCACTCTTTGGGCGGGCGCAGCACGCAGAAACACCTAGATTGCAGATAAGCGCCTTTTCTCATTGACCGCGACGAACAGAGAAGATGCACAAGCTTCTTACCATTGAGGCCGAACGGAAGGAGATATTTGCTCAAAACTTGCTGTGCTGGTGCAGACAGTGGCACCCGACATGCCTGCGTTGTCGATTTAACCCGGGCACTTTTTGGGCGGGCGCAGCACGCAGAAACACCTAGATTGCAGATAAGCGCCTTTTCCCATTGACCGCGACGAACAGAGAAGATGCACAAGCTTCTTGCCATTGCGGCCGAACGGAAGGAGATATTTGCTCAAAACTTGCTGTGCTGGTGCAGACAGTGGCACCCGACATGCCTGCGTTGTCGTTTTCACCCGGGCACTCTTTGGGCGGCCGCAGCACGCAGAAACACCTAGATTGCAGATAAGCGCCTTTTCCCATTGACCGCGACGAACAGAGAGGATGCACAAGCTTCTTGCCATTGCGGCCGAACGGAAGGAGATATTTGCTCAAAACTTGCTGTGCTGGTGCAGACAGTGGCACCCGACATGCCTGCGTTGTAGTTTTCACCCGGGCACTCTTTGGGCGGGCGCAGCACGCAGAAACACCTAGATTGCAGATAAGCGCCTTTTCTCATTGACCGCGACGAACAGAGAAGATGCACAAGCTTCTTACCATTGAGGCCGAACGGAAGGAGATATTTGCTCAAAACTTGCTGTGCTGGTGCAGACAGTGGCACCCGACATGCCTGCGTTGTCGTTTTCACCCGGGCACTCTTTGGGCGGGCGCAGCACGCAGAAACACCTAGATTGCAGATAAGCGCCTTTTCTCATTGACCGCGACGAACAGAGAAGATGCACAAGCTTCTTACCATTGAGGCCGAACGGAAGGAGATATTTGCTCAAAACTTGCTGTGCTGGTGCAGACAGTGGCACCCGACATGCCTGCGTTGTCGATTTAACCCGGGCACTCTTTGGGCGGGCGCAGCACGCAGATACACCTAGATTGCAGATAAGCGCCTTTTCCCATTGACCGCGACGAACAGAGAAGATGCACAAGCTTCTTGCCATTGCGGCCGAACGGAAGGAGATATTTGCTCAAAACTTGCTGTGCTGGTGCAGACAGTGGCACCCGACATGCCTGCGTTGTCGTTTTCACCCGGGCACTCTTTGGGCGGGCGCAGCACGCAGAAACACCTAGATTGCAGATAAGCGCCTTTTCCCATTGACCGCGACGAACAGAGAGGATGCACAAGCTTCTTGCCATTGCGGCCGAATGGAAGGAGATATTTGCTCAAAACTTGCTGTGCTGGTGCAGACAGGGGCACCCGACATGCCTGCGTTGTCGTTTTCACCCGGGCACTCTTTGGGCGGGCGCAGCACGCAGAAACACCTAGATTGCAGATAAGCGCCTTTTCCCATTGACCGCGACGAACAGACAAGATGCACAAGCTTCTTGCCATTGCGGCCGAACGGAAGGAGATATTTGCTCAAAACTTGCTGTGCTGGTGCAGACAGTGGCACCCGACATGCCTGCGTTGTCGTTTTCACCCGGGCACTCTTTGGGCGGGCGCAGCACGCAGAAACACCTAGATTGCAGATAAGCGCCTTTTCCCATTGACCGCGACGAACAGAGAGGATGCACAAGCTTCTTGCCATTGCGGCCGAACGGAAGGAGATATTTGCTCAAAACTTGCTGTGCTGGTGCAGACAGTGGCACCCGACATGCCTGCGTTGTCGTTTTCACCCGGGCACTCTTTGGGCGGGCGCAGCACGCAGAAACACCTAGATTGCAGATAAGCGCCTTTTCTCATTGACCGCGACGAACAGAGAAGATGCACAAGCTTCTTACCATTGAGGCCGAACGGAAGGAGATATTTGCTCAAAACTTGCTGTGCTGGTGCAGACAGTGGCACCCGACATGCCTGCGTTGTCGATTTAACCCGGGCACTCTTTGGGCGAGCGCAGCACGCAGAAACACCTAGATTGCAGATAAGCGCCTTTTCCCATTGACCGCGACGAACAGAGAAGATGCACAAGCTTCTTGCCATTGCGGCCGAACGGAAGGAGATATTTGCTCAAAACTTGCTGTGCTGGTGCAGACAGTGGCACCCGACATGCCTGCGTTGTCGTTTTCACCCGGGCACTCTTTGGGCGGGCGCAGCACGCAGAAACACCTAGATTGCAGATAAGCGCCTTTTCCCATTGACCGCGACGAACAGAGAAGATGCACAAGCTTCTTGCCATTGCGGCCGAACTGAAGGAGATATTTGCTCAAAACTTGCTGTGCTGGTGCAGACAGTGGCACCCGACATGCCTGCGTTGTCGTTTTCACCCGGGCACTCTTTGGGCGGGCGCAGCACGCAGAAACACCTAGATTGCAGATAAGCGCCTTTTCCCATTGACCGCGACGAACAGAGAAGATGCACAAGCTTCTTGCCATTGCGGCCGAACGGAATTAGATATTTGCTCAAAACTTGCTGTGCTGGTGCAGACAGTGGCACCCGACATGCCTGCGTTGTCGTTTTCACCCGGGCACTCTTTGGGCGGGCGCAGCACGCAGAAACACCTAGATTGCAGATAAGCGCCTTTTCCCATTGACCGCGACGAACAGAGAAGATGCACAAGCTTCTTGCCATTGCGGCCGAACTGAAGGAGATATTTGCTCAAAACTTGCTGTGCTGGTGCAGACAGTGGCACCCGACATGCCTGCGTTGTCGTTTTCACCCGGGCACTCTTTGGGCGGGCGCAGCACGCAGAAACACCTAGATTGCAGATAAGCGCCTTTTCCCATTGACCGCGACGAACAGAGAAGATGCACAAGCTTCTTGCCATTGCGGCCGAACGGAATTAGATATTTGCTCAAAACTTGCTGTGCTGGTGCAGACAGTGGCACCCGACATGCCTGCGTTGTCGTTTTCACCCGGGCACTCTTTGGGCGGGCGCAGCACGCAGAAACACCTAGATTGCAGATAAGCGCCTTTTCCCATTGACCGCGACGAACAGACAAGATGCACAAGCTTCTTGCCATTGCGGCCGAATGGAAGGAGATATTTGCTCAAAAATTGCTGTGCTGGTGCAGACAGGGGCACCCGACATGCCTGCGTTGTCGTTTTCACCCGGGCACTCTTTGGGCGGGCGCAGCACGCAGAAACACCTAGATTGCAGATAAGCGCCTTTTCCCATTGACCGCGACGAACAGACAAGATGCACAAGCTTCTTGCCATTGCGGCCGAACGGAAGGAGATATTTGCTCAAAACTTGCTGTGCTGGTGCAGACAGTGGCACCCGACATGCCTGCGTTGTCGTTTTCACCCGGGCACTCTTTGGGCGGGCGCAGCACGCAGAAACACCTAGATTGCAGATAAGCGCCTTTTCTCATTGACCGCGACGAACAGAGAAGATGCACAAGCTTCTTACCATTGAGGCCGAACGGAAGGAGATATTTGCTCAAAACTTGCTGTGCTGGTGCAGACAGTGGCACCCGACATGCCTGCGTTGTCGTTTTCACCCGGGCACTCTTTGGGCGGGCGCAGCACGCAGAAACACCTAGATTGCAGATAAGCGCCTTTTCTCATTGACCGCGACGAACAGAGAAGATGCACAAGCTTCTTACCATTGAGGCCGAACGGAAGGAGATATTTGCTCAAAACTTGCTGTGCTGGTGCAGACAGTGGCACCCGACATGCCTGCGTTGTCGATTTAACCCGGGCACTCTTTGGGCGTGCGCAGCACACAGAAACACCTAGATTGCAGATAAGCGCCTTTTCCCATTGACCGCGACGAACAGAGAAGATGCACAAGCTTCTTGCCATTGCGGCCGAACGGAAGGAGATATTTGCTCAAAACTTGCTGTGCTGGTGCAGACAGTGGCACCCGACATGCCTGCGTTGTCGTTTTCACCCGGGCACTCTTTGGGCGGGCGCAGCACGCAGAAACACCTAGATTGCAGATAAGCGCCTTTTCCCATTGACCGCGACGAACAGAGAGGATGCACAAGCTTCTTGCCATTGCGGCCGAATGGAAGGAGATATTTGCTCAAAAATTGCTGTGCTGGTGCAGACAGGGGCACCCGACATGCCTGCGTTGTCGTTTTCACCCGGGCACTCTTTGGGCGGGCGCAGCACGCAGAAACACCTAGATTGCAGATAAGCGCCTTTTCCCATTGACCGCGACGAACAGACAAGATGCACAAGCTTCTTGCCATTGCGGCCGAACGGAAGGAGATATTTGCTCAAAACTTGCTGTGCTGGTGCAGACAGTGGCACCCGACATGTCTGCGTTGTCGTTTTCACCCGGGCACTCTTTGGGCGGGCGCAGCACGCAGAAACACCTAGATTGCAGATAAGCGCCTTTTCTCATTGACCGCGACGAACAGAGAAGATGCACAAGCTTCTTACCATTGAGGCCGAACGGAAGGAGATATTTGCTCAAAACTTGCTGTGCTGGTGCAGACAGTGGCACCCGACATGCCTGCGTTGTCGATTTAACCCGGGCACTCTTTGGGCGGGCGCAGCACGCAGAAACACCTAGATTGCAGATAAGCGCCTTTTCCCATTGACCGCGACGAACAGAGAAGATGCACAAGCTTCTTGCCATTGCGGCCGAACGGAAGGAGATATTTGCTCAAAACTTGCTGTGCTGGTGCAGACAGTGGCACCCGACATGCCTGCGTTGTCGTTTTCACCCGGGCACTCTTTGGGCGGGCGCAGCACGCAGAAACACCTAGATTGCAGATAAGCGCCTTTTCCCATTGACCGCGACGAACAGAGAAGATGCACAAGCTTCTTGCCATTGCGGCCGAATGGAAGGAGATATTTGCTCAAAAATTGCTGTGCTGGTGCAGACAGGGGCACCCGACATGCCTGCGTTGTCGTTTTCACCCGGGCACTCTTTGGGCGGGCGCAGCACGCAGAAACACCTAGATTGCAGATAAGCGCCTTTTCCCATTGACCGCGACGAACAGACAAGATGCACAAGCTTCTTGCCATTGCGGCCGAACGGAAGGAGAAATTTGCTCAAAACTTGCTGTGCTGGTGCAGACAGTGGCACCCGACATGCCTGCGTTGTCGTTTTCACCCGGGCACTCTTTGGGCGGGCGCAGCACGCAGAAACACCTAGATTGCAGATAAGCGCCTTTTCCCATTGACCGCGACGAACAGAGAGGATGCACAAGCTTCTTGCCATTGCGGCCGAACGGAAGGAGATATTTGCTCAAAACTTGCTGTGCTGGTGCAGACAGTGGCACCCGACATGCCTGCGTTGTCGATTTAACCCGGGCACTCTTTGGGCGGGCGCAGCACGCAGAAACACCTAGATTGCAGATAAGCGCCTTTTCCCATTGACCGCGACGAACAGAGAAGATGCACAAGCTTCTTGCCATTGCGGCCGAACGGAAGGAGATATTTGCTCAAAACTTGCTGTGCTGGTGCAGACAGTGGCACCCGACATGCCTGCGTTGTCGATTTAACCCGGGCACTCTTTGGGCGGGCGCAGCACGCAGATACACCTAGATTGCAGATAAGCGCCTTTTCCCATTGACCGCGACGAACAGAGAAGATGCACAAGCTTCTTGCCATTGCGGCCGAACGGAAGGAGATATTTGCTCAAAACTTGCTGTGCTGGTGCAGACAGTGGCACCCGACATGCCTGCGTTGTCGTTTTCACCCGGGCACTCTTTGGGCGGGCGCAGCACGCAGAAACACCTAGATTGCAGATAAGCGCCTTTTCCCATTGACCGCGACGAACAGAGAGGATGCACAAGCTTCTTGCCATTGCGGCCGAATGGAAGGAGATATTTGCTCAAAACTTGCTGTGCTGGTGCAGACAGGGGCACCCGACATGCCTGCGTTGTCGTTTTCACCCGGGCACTCTTTGGGCGGGCGCAGCACGCAGAAACACCTAGATTGCAGATAAGCGCCTTTTCCCATTGACCGCGACGAACAGACAAGATGCACAAGCTTCTTGCCATTGCGGCCGAACGGAAGGAGATATTTGCTCAAAACTTGCTGTGCTGGTGCAGACAGTGGCACCCGACATGCCTGCGTTGTCGTTTTCACCCGGGCACTCTTTGGGCGGGCGCAGCACGCAGAAACACCTAGATTGCAGATAAGCGCCTTTTCCCATTGACCGCGACGAACAGAGAGGATGCACAAGCTTCTTGCCATTGCGGCCGAACGGAAGGAGATATTTGCTCAAAACTTGCTGTGCTGGTGCAGACAGTGGCACCCGACATGCCTGCGTTGTCGTTTTCACCCGGGCACTCTTTGGGCGGGCGCAGCACGCAGAAACACCTAGATTGCAGATAAGCGCCTTTTCTCATTGACCGCGACGAACAGAGAAGATGCACAAGCTTCTTACCATTGAGGCCGAACGGAAGGAGATATTTGCTCAAAACTTGCTGTGCTGGTGCAGACAGTGGCACCCGACATGCCTGCGTTGTCGATTTAACCCGGGCACTCTTTGGGCGAGCGCAGCACGCAGAAACACCTAGATTGCAGATAAGCGCCTTTTCCCATTGACCGCGACGAACAGAGAAGATGCACAAGCTTCTTGCCATTGCGGCCGAACGGAAGGAGATATTTGCTCAAAACTTGCTGTGCTGGTGCAGACAGTGGCACCCGACATGCCTGCGTTGTCGTTTTCACCCGGGCACTCTTTGGGCGGGCGCAGCACGCAGAAACACCTAGATTGCAGATAAGCGCCTTTTCCCATTGACCGCGACGAACAGAGAAGATGCACAAGCTTCTTGCCATTGCGGCCGAACTGAAGGAGATATTTGCTCAAAACTTGCTGTGCTGGTGCAGACAGTGGCACCCGACATGCCTGCGTTGTCGTTTTCACCCGGGCACTCTTTGGGCGGGCGCAGCACGCAGAAACACCTAGATTGCAGATAAGCGCCTTTTCCCATTGACCGCGACGAACAGAGAAGATGCACAAGCTTCTTGCCATTGCGGCCGAACGGAATTAGATATTTGCTCAAAACTTGCTGTGCTGGTGCAGACAGTGGCACCCGACATGCCTGCGTTGTCGTTTTCACCCGGGCACTCTTTGGGCGGGCGCAGCACGCAGAAACACCTAGATTGCAGATAAGCGCCTTTTCCCATTGACCGCGACGAACAGAGAAGATGCACAAGCTTCTTGCCATTGCGGCCGAACTGAAGGAGATATTTGCTCAAAACTTGCTGTGCTGGTGCAGACAGTGGCACCCGACATGCCTGCGTTGTCGTTTTCACCCGGGCACTCTTTGGGCGGGCGCAGCACGCAGAAACACCTAGATTGCAGATAAGCGCCTTTTCCCATTGACCGCGACGAACAGAGAAGATGCACAAGCTTCTTGCCATTGCGGCCGAACGGAATTAGATATTTGCTCAAAACTTGCTGTGCTGGTGCAGACAGTGGCACCCGACATGCCTGCGTTGTCGTTTTCACCCGGGCACTCTTTGGGCGGGCGCAGCACGCAGAAACACCTAGATTGCAGATAAGCGCCTTTTCCCATTGACCGCGACGAACAGACAAGATGCACAAGCTTCTTGCCATTGCGGCCGAATGGAAGGAGATATTTGCTCAAAAATTGCTGTGCTGGTGCAGACAGGGGCACCCGACATGCCTGCGTTGTCGTTTTCACCCGGGCACTCTTTGGGCGGGCGCAGCACGCAGAAACACCTAGATTGCAGATAAGCGCCTTTTCCCATTGACCGCGACGAACAGACAAGATGCACAAGCTTCTTGCCATTGCGGCCGAACGGAAGGAGATATTTGCTCAAAACTTGCTGTGCTGGTGCAGACAGTGGCACCCGACATGCCTGCGTTGTCGTTTTCACCCGGGCACTCTTTGGGCGGGCGCAGCACGCAGAAACACCTAGATTGCAGATAAGCGCCTTTTCTCATTGACCGCGACGAACAGAGAAGATGCACAAGCTTCTTACCATTGAGGCCGAACGGAAGGAGATATTTGCTCAAAACTTGCTGTGCTGGTGCAGACAGTGGCACCCGACATGCCTGCGTTGTCGTTTTCACCCGGGCACTCTTTGGGCGGGCGCAGCACGCAGAAACACCTAGATTGCAGATAAGCGCCTTTTCTCATTGACCGCGACGAACAGAGAAGATGCACAAGCTTCTTACCATTGAGGCCGAACGGAAGGAGATATTTGCTCAAAACTTGCTGTGCTGGTGCAGACAGTGGCACCCGACATGCCTGCGTTGTCGATTTAACCCGGGCACTCTTTGGGCGTGCGCAGCACACAGAAACACCTAGATTGCAGATAAGCGCCTTTTCCCATTGACCGCGACGAACAGAGAAGATGCACAAGCTTCTTGCCATTGCGGCCGAACGGAAGGAGATATTTGCTCAAAACTTGCTGTGCTGGTGCAGACAGTGGCACCCGACATGCCTGCGTTGTCGTTTTCACCCGGGCACTCTTTGGGCGGGCGCAGCACGCAGAAACACCTAGATTGCAGATAAGCGCCTTTTCCCATTGACCGCGACGAACAGAGAGGATGCACAAGCTTCTTGCCATTGCGGCCGAATGGAAGGAGATATTTGCTCAAAAATTGCTGTGCTGGTGCAGACAGGGGCACCCGACATGCCTGCGTTGTCGTTTTCACCCGGGCACTCTTTGGGCGGGCGCAGCACGCAGAAACACCTAGATTGCAGATAAGCGCCTTTTCCCATTGACCGCGACGAACAGACAAGATGCACAAGCTTCTTGCCATTGCGGCCGAACGGAAGGAGATATTTGCTCAAAACTTGCTGTGCTGGTGCAGACAGTGGCACCCGACATGTCTGCGTTGTCGTTTTCACCCGGGCACTCTTTGGGCGGGCGCAGCACGCAGAAACACCTAGATTGCAGATAAGCGCCTTTTCTCATTGACCGCGACGAACAGAGAAGATGCACAAGCTTCTTACCATTGAGGCCGAACGGAAGGAGATATTTGCTCAAAACTTGCTGTGCTGGTGCAGACAGTGGCACCCGACATGCCTGCGTTGTCGATTTAACCCGGGCACTCTTTGGGCGGGCGCAGCACGCAGAAACACCTAGATTGCAGATAAGCGCCTTTTCCCATTGACCGCGACGAACAGAGAAGATGCACAAGCTTCTTGCCATTGCGGCCGAACGGAAGGAGATATTTGCTCAAAACTTGCTGTGCTGGTGCAGACAGTGGCACCCGACATGCCTGCGTTGTCGTTTTCACCCGGGCACTCTTTGGGCGGGCGCAGCACGCAGAAACACCTAGATTGCAGATAAGCGCCTTTTCCCATTGACCGCGACGAACAGAGAAGATGCACAAGCTTCTTGCCATTGCGGCCGAATGGAAGGAGATATTTGCTCAAAAATTGCTGTGCTGGTGCAGACAGGGGCACCCGACATGCCTGCGTTGTCGTTTTCACCCGGGCACTCTTTGGGCGGGCGCAGCACGCAGAAACACCTAGATTGCAGATAAGCGCCTTTTCCCATTGACCGCGACGAACAGACAAGATGCACAAGCTTCTTGCCATTGCGGCCGAACGGAAGGAGAAATTTGCTCAAAACTTGCTGTGCTGGTGCAGACAGTGGCACCCGACATGCCTGCGTTGTCGTTTTCACCCGGGCACTCTTTGGGCGGGCGCAGCACGCAGAAACACCTAGATTGCAGATAAGCGCCTTTTCCCATTGACCGCGACGAACAGAGAGGATGCACAAGCTTCTTGCCATTGCGGCCGAACGGAAGGAGATATTTGCTCAAAACTTGCTGTGCTGGTGCAGACAGTGGCACCCGACATGCCTGCGTTGTCGATTTAACCCGGGCACTCTTTGGGCGGGCGCAGCACGCAGAAACACCTAGATTGCAGATAAGCGCCTTTTCCCATTGACCGCGACGAACAGAGAAGATGCACAAGCTTCTTGCCATTGCGGCCGAACGGAAGGAGATATTTGCTCAAAACTTGCTGTGCTGGTGCAGACAGTGGCACCCGACATGCCTGCGTTGTCGTTTTCACCCGGGCACTCTTTGGGCGGGCGCAGCACGCAGAAACACCTAGATTGCAGATAAGCGGCTTTTCCCATTGACCGCGACGAACAGAGAGGATGCACAAGCTTCTTGCCATTGCGGCCGAACGGAAGGAGATATTTGCTCAAAACTTGCTGTGCTGGTGCAGACAGTGGCACCCGACATGCCTGCGTTGTCGTTTTCACCCGGGCACTCTTTGGGCGGGCGCAGCACGCAGAAACACCTAGATTGCAGATAAGCGCCTTTTCCCATTGACCGCGACGAACAGAGAGGATGCACAAGCTTCTTGCCATTGCGGCCGAATGGAAGGAGATATTTGCTCAAAAATTGCTGTGCTGGTGCAGACAGGTGCACCCGACATGCCTGCGTTGTCGTTTTCACCCGGGCACTCTTTGGGCGGGCGCAGCACGCAGAAACACCTAGATTGCAGATAAGAGCCTTTTCCGATTGACCGCGACGAACAGACAAGATGTACAAGCTTCTTGCCATTGCGGCCGAACGGAAGGAGATATTTGCTCAAAACTTGCTGTGCTGGTGCAGACAGTGGCACCCGACATGCCTGCGTTGTCGTTTTCACCCGGGCACTCTTTGGGCGGGCGCAGCACGCAGAAACACCTAGATTGCAGATAAGCGCCTTTTCCCATTGACCGCGACGAACAGAGAGGATGCACAAGCTTCTTGCCATTGCGGCCGAACGGAAGGAGATATTTGCTCAAAACTTGCTGTGCTGGTGCAGACAGGGGCACCCGACATGCCTGCCTTGTCATTTTCACCCGGGCACTCTTTGGGCGGGCGCAGCACGCAGAAACACCTAGATTGCAGATAAGCGCCTTTTCTCATTGACCGCGACGAACAGAGAAGATGCACAAGCTTCTTACCATTGAGGCCGAACGGAAGGAGATATTTGCTCAAAACTTGCTGTGCTGGTGCAGACAGTGGCACCCGACATGCCTGCGTTGTCGTTTTCACCCGGGCACTCTTTGGGCGGGCGCAGCACGCAGAAACACCTAGATTGCAGATAAGCGCCTTTTCCCATTGACCGCAACGAACAGAGAAGATGCACAAGCTTCTTGCCATTGCGGCCGAACGGAATTAGATATTTGCTCAAAACTTGCTGTGCTGGTGCAGACAGGGGCACCCGACATGCCTGCGTTGTCGTTTTCACCCGGGCACTCTTTGGGCGGGCGCAGCACGCAGAAACACCTAGATTGCAGATAAGCGCCTTTTCCCATTGACCGCGACGAACAGAGAGGATGCACAAGCTTCTTGCCATTGCGGCCGAACGGAAGGAGATATTTGCTCAAAACTTGCTGTGCTGGTGCAGACAGTGGCACCCGACATGCCTGCGTTGTCGTTTTCACCCGGGCACTCTTTGGGCGGGCGCAGCACGCAGAAACACCTAGATTGCAGATAAGCGCCTTTTCCCATTGACCGCGACGAACAGACAAGATGCACAAGCTTCTTGCCATTGCGGCCGAATGGAAGGAGATATTTGCTCAAAAAATGCTGTGCTGGTGCAGACAGGGGCACCCGACATGCCTGCGTTGTCGTTTTCACCCGGGCACTCTTTGGGCGGGCGCAGCACGCAGAAACACCTAGATTGCAGATAAGCGCCTTTTCCCATTGACCGCGACGAACAGAGAGGATGCACAAGCTTCTTGCCATTGCGGCCGAATGGAAGGCGATATTTGCTCAAAAATTGCTGTGCTGGTGCAGACAGGGGCACCCGACATGCCTGCGTTGTCGTTTTCACCCGGGCACTCTTTGGGCGGGCGCAGCACGCAGAAACACCTAGATTGCAGATAAGCGCCTTTTCCCATTGACCGCGACGAACAGACAAGATGCACAAGCTTCTTGCCATTGCGGCCGAACGGAAGGAGATATTTGCTCAAAACTTGCTGTGCTGGTGCAGACAGTGGCACCCGACATGCCTGCGTTGTCGTTTTCACCCGGGCACTCTTTGGGCGGGCGCAGCACGCAGAAACACCTAGATTGCAGATAAGCGCCTTTTCCCATTGACCGCGACGAACAGAGAGGATGCACAAGCTTCTTGCCATTGCGGCCGAACGGAAGGAGATATTTGCTCAAAACTTGCTGTGCTGGTGCAGACAGTGGCACCCGACATGCCTGCGTTGTCGTTTTCACCCGGGCACTCTTTGGGCGGGCGCAGCACGCAGAAACACCTAGATTGCAGATAAGCGCCTTTTCCCATTGACCGCGACGAACAGAGAAGATGCACAAGCTTCTTGCCATTGCGGTCGAACGGAAGGAGATATTTGCTCAAAACTTACTGTGCTGGTGCAGACAGTGGCACCCGACATGCCTGCGTTGTCGCTTTCACCCGGGCACTCTTTGGGCGGGCGCAGCACGCAGAAACACCTAGATTGCAGATAAGCGCCTTTTCCCATTGACCGCGACGAACAGACAAGATGCACAAGCTTCTTGCCATTGCGGCCGAACGGAAGGAGATATTTGCTCAAAACTTGCTGTGCTGGTGCAGACAGTGGCACCCGACATGCCTGCGTTGTCGTTTTCACCCGGGCACTCTTTGGGCGGGCGCAGCACGCAGAAACACCTAGATTGCAGATAAGCGCCTTTTCTCATTGACCGCGACGAACAGAGAAGATGCACAAGCTTCTTACCATTGAGGCCGAACGGAAGGAGATATTTGCTCAAAACTTGCTGTGCTGGTGCAGACAGTGGCACCCGACATGCCTGCGTTGTCGATTTAACCCGGGCACTCTTTGGGCGTGCGCAGCACACAGAAACACCTAGATTGCAGATAAGCGCCTTTTCCCATTGACCGCGACGAACAGAGAAGATGCACAAGCTTCTTGCCATTGCGGCCGAACGGAAGGAGATATTTGCTCAAAACTTGCTGTGCTGGTGCAGACAGTGGCACCCGACATGCCTGCGTTGTCGTTTTCACCCGGGCACTCTTTGGGCGGGCGCAGCACGCAGAAACACCTAGATTGCAGATAAGCGCCTTTTCCCATTGACCGCGACGAACAGAGAGGATGCACAAGCTTCTTGCCATTGCGGCCGAATGGAAGGAGATATTTGCTCAAAAATTGCTGTGCTGGTGCAGACAGGGGCACCCGACATGCCTGCGTTGTCGTTTTCACCCGGGCACTCTTTGGGCGGGCGCAGCACGCAGAAACACCTAGATTGCAGATAAGCGCCTTTTCCCATTGACCGCGACGAACAGACAAGATGCACAAGCTTCTTGCCATTGCGGCCGAACGGAAGGAGATATTTGCTCAAAACTTGCTGTGCTGGTGCAGACAGTGGCACCCGACATGCCTGCGTTGTCGTTTTCACCCAGGCACTCTTTGGGCGGGCGCAGCACGCAGAAACACCTAGATTGCAGATAAGCGCCTTTTCCCATTGACCGCGACGAACAGACAAGATGCACAAGCTTCTTGCCATTGCGGCCGAACGGAAGGAGATATTTGCTCAAAACTTGCTGTGCTGGTGCAGACAGTGGCACCCGACATGCCTGCGTTGTCGTTTTCACCCGGGCACTCTTTGGGCGGGCGCAGCACGCAGAAACACCTAGATTGCAGATAAGCGCCTTTTCCCATTGACCGCGACGAACAGAGAGGATGCACAAGCTTCTTGCCATTGCGGCCGAATGGAAGGAGATATTTGCTCAAAAATTGCTGTGCTGGTGCAGACAGGGGCACCCGACATGCCTGCGTTGTCGTTTTCACCCGGGCACTCTTTGGGCGGGCGCAGCACGCAGAAACACCTAGATTGCAGATAAGCGCCTTTTCCCATTGACCGCGACGAACAGAGAGGATGCACAAGCTTCTTGCCATTGCGGCCGAACGGAAGGAGATATTTGCTCAAAACTTGCTGTGCTGGTGCAGACAGTGGCACCCGACATGCCTGCGTTGTCGTTTTCACCCGGGCACTCTTTGGGCGGGCGCAGCACGCAGAAACACCTAGATTGCAGATAAGCGCCTTTTCCCATTGACCGCGACGAACAGAGAAGATGCACAAGCTTCTTGCCATTGCGGCCGAACGGAAGGAGATATTTGCTCAAAACTTGCTGTGCTGGTGCAGACAGTGGCACCCGACATGTCTGCGTTGTCGTTTTCACCCGGGCACTCTTTGGGCGGGCGCAGCACGCAGAAACACCTAGATTGCAGATAAGCGCCTTTTCCCATTGACCGCGACGAACAGAGAAGATGCACAAGCTTCTTGCCATTGCGGCCGAACGGAAGGAGATATTTGCTCAAAACTTGCTGTGCTGGTGCAGACAGTGGCACCCGACATGTCTGCGTTGTCGTTTTCACCCGGGCACTCTTTGGGCGGGCGCAGCACGCAGAAACACCTAGATTGCAGATAAGCGCCTTTTCCCATTGACCGCGACGAACAGAGAAGATGCACAAGCTTCTTGCCATTGCGGCCGAACGGAAGGAGATATTTGCTCAAAACTTGCTGTGCTGGTGCAGACAGTGGCACCCGACATGCCTGCGTTGTCGTTTTCACCCGGGCACTCTTTGGGCGGGCGCAGCACGCAGAAACACCTAGATTGCAGATAAGCGCCTTTTCCCATTGACCGCGACGAACAGAGAGGATGCACAAGCTTCTTGCCATTGCGGCCGAACGGAAGGAGATATTTGCTCAAAACTTGCTGTGCTGGTGCAGACAGTGGCACCCGACATGCCTGCGTTGTCGTTTTCACCCGGGCACTCTTTGGGCGGGCGCAGCACGCAGAAACACCTAGATTGCAGATAAGCGCCTTTTCCCATTGACCGCGACGAACAGACAAGATGCACAAGCTTCTTGCCATTGCGGTCGAACGGAAGGAGATATTTGCTCAAAACTTGCTGTGCTGGTGCAGACAGTGGCACCCGACATGCCTGCGTTGTCGTTTTCACCCGGGCACTCTTTGGGCGGGCGCAGCACGCAGAAACACCTAGATTGCAGATAAGCGCCTTTTCCCATTGACCGCGACGAACAGAGAGGATGCACAAGCTTCTTGCCATTGCGGCCGAACGGAAGGAGATATTTGCTCAAAACTTGCTGTGCTGGTGCAGACAGTGGTACCCGACATGCCTGCGTTGTCGTTTTCACACGGGCACTCTTTGGGCGGGCGCAGCACGCAGAAACACCTAGATTGCAGATAAGCGCCTTTTCTCATTGACCGCGACGAACAGAGAAGATGCACAAGCTTCTTACCATTGAGGCCGAACGGAAGGAGATATTTGCTCAAAACTTGCTGTGCTGGTGCAGACAGTGGCACCCGACATGCCTGCGTTGTCGATTTAACCCGGGCACTTTTTGGGCGGGCGCAGCACGCAGAAACACCTAGATTGCAGATAAGCGCCTTTTCCCATTGACCGCGACGAACAGAGAAGATGCACAAGCTTCTTGCCATTGCGGCCGAACGGAAGGAGATATTTGCTCAAAACTTGCTGTGCTGGTGCAGACAGTGGCACCCGACATGCCTGCGTTGTCGTTTTCACTCGGGCACTCTTTGGGCGGCCGCAGCACGCAGAAACACCTAGATTGCAGATAAGCGCCTTTTCCCATTGACCGCGACGAACAGAGAGGATGCACAAGCTTCTTGCCATTGCGGCCGAACGGAAGGAGATATTTGCTCAAAACTTGCTGTGCTGGTGCAGACAGTGGCACCCGACATGCCTGCGTTGTCGTTTTCACCCGGGCACTCTTTGGGCGGGCGCAGCACGCAGAAACACCTAGATTGCAGATAAGCGCCTTTTCCCATTGACCGCGACGAACAGAGAGGATGCACAAGCTTCTTGCCATTGCGGCCGAACGGAAGGAGATATTTGCTCAAAACTTGCTGTGCTGGTGCAGACAGTGGCACCCGACATGCCTGCGTTGTCGTTTTCACCCGGGCACTCTTTGGGCGGGCGCAGCACGCAGAAACACCTAGATTGCAGATAAGCGCCTTTTCCCATTGACCGCGACGAACAGAGAAGATGCACAAGCTTCTTGCCATTGCGGCCGAACGGAAGGAGATATTTGCTCAAAACTTGCTGTGCTGGTGCAGACAGTGGCACCCGACATGTCTGCGTTGTCGTTTTCACCCGGGCACTCTTTGGGCGGGCGCAGCACGCAGAAACACCTAGATTGCAGATAAGCGCCTTTTCCCATTGACCGCGACGAACAGAGAAGATGCACAAGCTTCTTGCCATTGCGGCCGAACGGAAGGAGATATTTGCTCAAAACTTGCTGTGCTGGTGCAGACAGTGGCACCCGACATGTCTGCGTTGTCGTTTTCACCCGGGCACTCTTTGGGCGGGCGCAGCACGCAGAAACACCTAGATTGCAGATAAGCGCCTTTTCCCATTGACCGCGACGAACAGAGAAGATGCACAAGCTTCTTGCCATTGCGGCCGAACGGAAGGAGATATTTGCTCAAAACTTGCTGTGCTGGTGCAGACAGTGGCACCCGACATGCCTGCGTTGTCGTTTTCACCCGGGCACTCTTTGGGCGGGCGCAGCACGCAGAAACACCTAGATTGCAGATAAGCGCCTTTTCCCATTGACCGCGACGAACAGAGAGGATGCACAAGCTTCTTGCCATTGCGGCCGAACGGAAGGAGATATTTGCTCAAAACTTGCTGTGCTGGTGCAGACAGTGGCACCCGACATGCCTGCGTTGTCGTTTTCACCCGGGCACTCTTTGGGCGGGCGCAGCACGCAGAAACACCTAGATTGCAGATAAGCGCCTTTTCCCATTGACCGCGACGAACAGACAAGATGCACAAGCTTCTTGCCATTGCGGTCGAACGGAAGGAGATATTTGCTCAAAACTTGCTGTGCTGGTGCAGACAGTGGCACCCGACATGCCTGCGTTGTCGTTTTCACCCGGGCACTCTTTGGGCGGGCGCAGCACGCAGAAACACCTAGATTGCAGATAAGCGCCTTTTCCCATTGACCGCGACGAACAGAGAGGATGCACAAGCTTCTTGCCATTGCGGCCGAACGGAAGGAGATATTTGCTCAAAACTTGCTGTGCTGGTGCAGACAGTGGTACCCGACATGCCTGCGTTGTCGTTTTCACACGGGCACTCTTTGGGCGGGCGCAGCACGCAGAAACACCTAGATTGCAGATAAGCGCCTTTTCTCATTGACCGCGACGAACAGAGAAGATGCACAAGCTTCTTACCATTGAGGCCGAACGGAAGGAGATATTTGCTCAAAACTTGCTGTGCTGGTGCAGACAGTGGCACCCGACATGCCTGCGTTGTCGATTTAACCCGGGCACTTTTTGGGCGGGCGCAGCACGCAGAAACACCTAGATTGCAGATAAGCGCCATTTCCCATTGACCGCGACGAACAGAGAAGATGCACAAGCTTCTTGCCATTGCGGCCGAACGGAAGGAGATATTTGCTCAAAACTTGCTGTGCTGGTGCAGACAGTGGCACCCGACATGCCTGCGTTGTCGTTTTCACTCGGGCACTCTTTGGGCGGCCGCAGCACGCAGAAACACCTAGATTGCAGATAAGCGCCTTTTCCCATTGACCGCGACGAACAGAGAGGATGCACAAGCTTCTTGCCATTGCGGCCGAACGGAAGGAGATATTTGCTCAAAACTTGCTGTGCTGGTGCAGACAGTGGCACCCGACATGCCTGCGTTGTCGTTTTCACCCGGGCACTCTTTGGGCGGGCGCAGCACGCAGAAACACCTAGATTGCAGATAAGCGCCTTTTCCCATTGACCGCGACGAACAGAGAAGATGCACAAGCTTCTTGCCATTGCGGCCGAACGGAAGGAGATATTTGCTCAAAACTTGCTGTGCTGGTGCAGACAGTGGCACCCGACATGCCTGCGTTGTCGTTTTCACCCGGGCACTCTTTGGGCGGGCGCAGCACGCAGAAACACCTAGATTGCAGATAAGCGCCTTTTCCCATTGACCGCGACGAACAGAGAAGATGCACAAGCTTCTTGCCATTGCGGCCGAACGGAAGGAGATATTTGCTCAAAACTTGCTGTGCTGGTGCAGACAGTGGCACCCGACATGCCTGCGTTTTCGTTTTCACCCGGGCACTCTTTGGGCGGGCGCAGCACGCAGAAACACCTAGATTGCAGATAAGCGCCTTTTCCCATTGACCGCGACGAACAGAGAGGATGCACAAGCTTCTTGCCATTGCGGCCGAATGGAAGGAGATATTTGCTCAAAACTTGCTGTGCTGGTGCAGACAGTGGCACCCGACATGCCTGCGTTGTCGTTTTCACCCGGGCACTCTTTGGGCGGGCGCAGCACGCAGAAACACCTAGATTGCAGATAAGCGCCTTTTCCCATTGACCGCGACGAACAGAGAGGATGCACAAGCTTCTTGCCATTGCGGCCGAATGGAAGGCGATATTTGCTCAAAAATTGCTGTGCTGGTGCAGACAGGGGCACCCGACATGCCTGCGTTGTCGTTTTCACCCGGGCACTCTTTGGGCGGGCGCAGCACGCAGAAACACCTAGATTGCAGATAAGCGCCTTTTCCCATTGACCGCGACGAACAGACAAGATGCACAAGCTTCTTGCCATTGCGGCCGAACGGAAGGAGATATTTGCTCAAAACTTGCTGTGCTGGTGCAGACAGTGGCACCCGACATGCCTGCGTTGTCGTTTTCACCCGGGCACTCTTTGGGCGGGCGCAGCACGCAGAAACACCTAGATTGCAGATAAGCGCCTTTTCCCATTGACCGCGACGAACAGAGAGGATGCACAAGCTTCTTGCCATTGCGGCCGAACGGAAGGAGATATTTGCTCAAAAATTGCTGTGCTGGTGCAGACAGGGGCACCCGACATGCCTGCGTTGTCGTTTTCACCCGGGCACTCTTTGGGCGGGCGCAGCACGCAGAAACACCTAGATTGCAGATAAGCGCCTTTTCCCATTGACCGCGACGAACAGACAAGATGCACAAGCTTCTTGCCATTGCGGCCGAACGGAAGGAGATATTTGCTCAAAACTTGCTGTGCTGGTGCAGACAGTGGCACCCGACATGCCTGCGTTGTCGTTTTCACCCGGGCACTCTTTGGGCGGGCGCAGCACGCAGAAACACCTAGATTGCAGATAAGCGCCTTTTCTCATTGACCGCGACGAACAGAGAAGATGCACAAGCTTCTTACCATTGAGGCCGAACGGAAGGAGATATTTGCTCAAAACTTGCTGTGCTGGTGCAGACAGTGGCACCCGACATGCCTGCGTTGTCGTTTTCACCCGGGCACTCTTTGGGCGGGCGCAGCACGCAGAAACACCTAGATTGCAGATAAGCGCCTTTTCTCATTGACCGCGACGAACAGAGAAGATGCACAAGCTTCTTACCATTGAGGCCGAACGGAAGGAGATATTTGCTCAAAACTTGCTGTGCTGGTGCAGACAGTGGCACCCGACATGCCTGCGTTGTCGATTTAACCCGGGCACTCTTTGGGCGTGCGCAGCACACAGAAACACCTAGATTGCAGATAAGCGCCTTTTCCCATTGACCGCGACGAACAGAGAAGATGCACAAGCTTCTTGCCATTGCGGCCGAACGGAAGGAGATATTTGCTCAAAACTTGCTGTGCTGGTGCAGACAGTGGCACCCGACATGCCTGCGTTGTCGTTTTCACCCGGGCACTCTTTGGGCGGGCGCAGCACGCAGAAACACCTAGATTGCAGATAAGCGCCTTTTCCCATTGACCGCGACGAACAGAGAGGATGCACAAGCTTCTTGCCATTGCGGCCGAATGGAAGGAGATATTTGCTCAAAAATTGCTGTGCTGGTGCAGACAGGGGCACCCGACATGCCTGCGTTGTCGTTTTCACCCGGGCACTCTTTGGGCGGGCGCAGCACGCAGAAACACCTAGATTGCAGATAAGCGCCTTTTCCCATTGACCGCGACGAACAGACAAGATGCACAAGCTTCTTGCCATTGCGGCCGAACGGAAGGAGATATTTGCTCAAAACTTGCTGTGCTGGTGCAGACAGTGGCACCCGACATGCCTGCGTTGTCGTTTTCACCCAGGCACTCTTTGGGCGGGCGCAGCACGCAGAAACACCTAGATTGCAGATAAGCGCCTTTTCCCATTGACCGCGACGAACAGACAAGATGCACAAGCTTCTTGCCATTGCGGCCGAACGGAAGGAGATATTTGCTCAAAACTTGCTGTGCTGGTGCAGACAGTGGCACCCGACATGCCTGCGTTGTCGTTTTCACCCGGGCACTCTTTGGGCGGGCGCAGCACGCAGAAACACCTAGATTGCAGATAAGCGCCTTTTCCCATTGACCGCGACGAACAGAGAGGATGCACAAGCTTCTTGCCATTGCGGCCGAATGGAAGGAGATATTTGCTCAAAAATTGCTGTGCTGGTGCAGACAGGGGCACCCGACATGCCTGCGTTGTCGTTTTCACCCGGGCACTCTTTGGGCGGGCGCAGCACGCAGAAACACCTAGATTGCAGATAAGCGCCTTTTCCCATTGACCGCGACGAACAGAGAGGATGCACAAGCTTCTTGCCATTGCGGCCGAACGGAAGGAGATATTTGCTCAAAACTTGCTGTGCTGGTGCAGACAGTGGCACCCGACATGCCTGCGTTGTCGTTTTCACCCGGGCACTCTTTGGGCGGGCGCAGCACGCAGAAACACCTAGATTGCAGATAAGCGCCTTTTCCCATTGACCGCGACGAACAGAGAAGATGCACAAGCTTCTTGCCATTGCGGCCGAACGGAAGGAGATATTTGCTCAAAACTTGCTGTGCTGGTGCAGACAGTGGCACCCGACATGTCTGCGTTGTCGTTTTCACCCGGGCACTCTTTGGGCGGGCGCAGCACGCAGAAACACCTAGATTGCAGATAAGCGCCTTTTCCCATTGACGGCGACGAACAGAGAGGATGCACAAGCTTCTTGCCATTGCGGCCGAACGGAAGGAGATATTTGCTCAAAACTTGCTGTGCTGGTGCAGACAGTGGCACCCGACATGCCTGCGTTGTCGTTTTCACCCGAGCACTCTTTGGGCGGGCGCAGCACGCAGAAACACCTAGATTGCAGATAAGCGCCTTTTCTCATTGACCGCGACGAACAGAGAAGATGCACAAGCTTCTTACCATTGAGGCCGAACGGAAGGAGATATTTGCTCAAAACTTGCTGTGCTGGTGCAGACAGTGGCACCCGACATGCCTGCGTTGTCGTTTTCACCCGGGCACTCTTTGGGCGGGCGCAGCACGCAGAAACACCTAGATTGCAGATAAGCGCCTTTTCCCATTGACCGCGACGAACAGAGAGGATGCACAAGCTTCTTGCCATTGCGGCCGAATGGAAGGAGATATTTGCTCAAAAATTGCTGTGCTGGTGCAGACAGGGGCACCCGACATGCCTGCGTTGTCGTTTTCACCCGGGCACTCTTTGGGCGGGCGCAGCACGCAGAAACACCTAGATTGCACATAAGCGCCTTTTCCCATTGACCGCGACGAACAGACAAGATGTACAAGCTTCTTGCCATTGCGGCCGAACGGAAGGAGATATTTGCTCAAAACTTGCTGTGCTGGTGCAGACAGTGGCACCCGACATGCCTGCGTTGTCGTTTTCACCCGGGCACTCTTTGGGCGGGCGCAGCACGCAGAAACACCTAGATTGCAGATAAGCACCTTTTCCCATTGACCGCGACGAACAGAGAGGATGCACAAGCTTCTTACCATTGCGGCCGAATGGAAGGAGATATTTGCTCAAAAATTGCTGTGCTGGTGCAGACAGTGGCACCCGACATGCCTGCGTTGTCGTTTTCACCCGGGCACTCTTTGGGCGGGCGCAGCACGCAGAAACACCTAGATTGCAGATAAGCGCCTTTTCCCATTGACCGCGACGAACAGACAAGATGCACAAGCTTCTTGCCATTGCGGCCGAACGGAAGGAGATATTTGCTCAAAACTTGCTGTGCTGGTGCAGACAGTGGCACCCGACATGCCTACGTTGTCGTTTTCACCCGGGCACTCTTTGGGCGGGCGCAGCACGCAGAAACACCTAGATTGCAGATAAGCGCCTTTTCCCATTGACCGCGACGAACAGAGAGGATGCACAAGCTTCTTGCCATTGCGGCCGAACGGAAGGAGATATTTGCTCAAAACTTGCTGTGCTGGTGCAGACAGTGGCACCCGACATGCCTGCGTTGTCGTTTTCACCCGAGCACTCTTTGGGCGGGCGCAGCACGCAGAAACACCTAGATTGCAGATAAGCGCCTTTTCTCATTGACCGCGACGAACAGAGAAGATGCACAAGCTTCTTACCATTGAGGCCGAACGGAAGGAGATATTTGCTCAAAACTTGCTGTGCTGGTGCAGACAGTGGCACCCGACATGCCTGCGTTGTCGATTTAACCCGGGCACTCTTTGGGCGGGCGCAGCACGCAGAAACACCTAGATTGCAGATAAGCGCCTTTTCCCATTGACCGCGACGAACAGAGAAGATGCACAAGCTTCTTGCCATTGCGGCCGAACGGAAGGAGATATTTGCTCAAAACTTGCTGTGCTGGTGCAGACAGTGGCACCCGACATGCCTGCGTTGTCGTTTTCACCCGGGCACTCTTTGGGCGGGCGCAGCACGCAGAAACACCTAGATTGCAGATAAGCGCCTTTTCCCATTGACCGCGACGAACAGAGAGGATGCACAAGCTTCTTGCCATTGCGGCCGAATGGAAGGAGATATTTGCTCAAAAATTGCTGTGCTGGTGCAGACAGGGGCACCCGACATGCCTGCGTTGTCGTTTTCACCCGGGCACTCTTTGGGCGGGCGCAGCACGCAGAAACACCTAGATTGCAGATAAGCGCCTTTTCCCATTGACCGCGACGAACAGACAAGATGCACAAGCTTCTTGCCATTGCGGCCGAACGGAAGGAGATATTTGCTCAAAACTTGCTGTGCTGGTGCAGACAGTGGCACCCGACATGCCTGCGTTGTCGTTTTCACCCGGGCACTCTTTGGGCGGGCGCAGCACGCAGAAACACCTAGATTGCAGATAAGCGCCTTTTCCCATTGACCGCGACGAACAGAGAGGATGCACAAGCTTCTTGCCATTGCGGCCGAACGGAAGGAGATATTTGCTCAAAACTTGCTGTGCTGGTGCAGACAGTGGTACCCGACATGCCTGCGTTGTCGTTTTCACACGGGCACTCTTTGGGCGGGCGCAGCACGCAGAAACACCTAGATTGCAGATAAGCGCCTTTTCTCATTGACCGCGACGAACAGAGAAGATGCACAAGCTTCTTACCATTGAGGCCGAACGGAAGGAGATATTTGCTCAAAACTTGCTGTGCTGGTGCAGACAGTGGCACCCGACATGCCTGCGTTGTCGATTTAACCCGGGCACTTTTTGGGCGGGCGCAGCACGCAGAAACACCTAGATTGCAGATAAGCGCCTTTTCCCATTGACCGCGACGAACAGAGAAGATGCACAAGCTTCTTGCCATTGCGGCCGAACGGAAGGAGATATTTGCTCAAAACTTGCTGTGCTGGTGCAGACAGTGGCACCCGACATGCCTGCGTTGTCGTTTTCACCCGGGCACTCTTTGGGCGGCCGCAGCACGCAGAAACACCTAGATTGCAGATAAGCGCCTTTTCCCATTGACCGCGACGAACAGAGAGGATGCACAAGCTTCTTGCCATTGCGGCCGAACGGAAGGAGATATTTGCTCAAAACTTGCTGTGCTGGTGCAGACAGTGGCACCCGACATGCCTGCGTTGTAGTTTTCACCCGGGCACTCTTTGGGCGGGCGCAGCACGCAGAAACACCTAGATTGCAGATAAGCGCCTTTTCTCATTGACCGCGACGAACAGAGAAGATGCACAAGCTTCTTACCATTGAGGCCGAACGGAAGGAGATATTTGCTCAAAACTTGCTGTGCTGGTGCAGACAGTGGCACCCGACATGCCTGCGTTGTCGTTTTCACCCGGGCACTCTTTGGGCGGGCGCAGCACGCAGAAACACCTAGATTGCAGATAAGCGCCTTTTCTCATTGACCGCGACGAACAGAGAAGATGCACAAGCTTCTTACCATTGAGGCCGAACGGAAGGAGATATTTGCTCAAAACTTGCTGTGCTGGTGCAGACAGTGGCACCCGACATGCCTGCGTTGTCGATTTAACCCGGGCACTCTTTGGGCGGGCGCAGCACGCAGATACACCTAGATTGCAGATAAGCGCCTTTTCCCATTGACCGCGACGAACAGAGAAGATGCACAAGCTTCTTGCCATTGCGGCCGAACGGAAGGAGATATTTGCTCAAAACTTGCTGTGCTGGTGCAGACAGTGGCACCCGACATGCCTGCGTTGTCGTTTTCACCCGGGCACTCTTTGGGCGGGCGCAGCACGCAGAAACACCTAGATTGCAGATAAGCGCCTTTTCCCATTGACCGCGACGAACAGAGAGGATGCACAAGCTTCTTGCCATTGCGGCCGAATGGAAGGAGATATTTGCTCAAAACTTGCTGTGCTGGTGCAGACAGGGGCACCCGACATGCCTGCGTTGTCGTTTTCACCCGGGCACTCTTTGGGCGGGCGCAGCACGCAGAAACACCTAGATTGCAGATAAGCGCCTTTTCCCATTGACCGCGACGAACAGACAAGATGCACAAGCTTCTTGCCATTGCGGCCGAACGGAAGGAGATATTTGCTCAAAACTTGCTGTGCTGGTGCAGACAGTGGCACCCGACATGCCTGCGTTGTCGTTTTCACCCGGGCACTCTTTGGGCGGGCGCAGCACGCAGAAACACCTAGATTGCAGATAAGCGCCTTTTCCCATTGACCGCGACGAACAGAGAGGATGCACAAGCTTCTTGCCATTGCGGCCGAACGGAAGGAGATATTTGCTCAAAACTTGCTGTGCTGGTGCAGACAGTGGCACCCGACATGCCTGCGTTGTCGTTTTCACCCGGGCACTCTTTGGGCGGGCGCAGCACGCAGAAACACCTAGATTGCAGATAAGCGCCTTTTCTCATTGACCGCGACGAACAGAGAAGATGCACAAGCTTCTTACCATTGAGGCCGAACGGAAGGAGATATTTGCTCAAAACTTGCTGTGCTGGTGCAGACAGTGGCACCCGACATGCCTGCGTTGTCGATTTAACCCGGGCACTCTTTGGGCGGGCGCAGCACGCAGATACACCTAGATTGCAGATAAGCGCCTTTTCCCATTGACCGCGACGAACAGAGAAGATGCACAAGCTTCTTGCCATTGCGGCCGAACGGAAGGAGATATTTGCTCAAAACTTGCTGTGCTGGTGCAGACAGTGGCACCCGACATGCCTGCGTTGTCGTTTTCACCCGGGCACTCTTTGGGCGGCCGCAGCACGCAGAAACACCTAGATTGCAGATAAGCGCCTTTTCCCATTGACCGCGACGAACAGAGAGGATGCACAAGCTTCTTGCCATTGCGGCCGAACGGAAGGAGATATTTGCTCAAAACTTGCTGTGCTGGTGCAGACAGGGGCACCCGACATGCCTGCGTTGTCGTTTTCACCCGGGCACTCTTTGGGCGGGCGCAGCACGCAGAAACACCTAGATTGCAGATAAGCGCCTTTTCCCATTGACCGCGACGAACAGACAAGATGCACAAGCTTCTTGCCATTGCGGCCGAATGGAAGGAGATATTTGCTCAAAAATTGCTGTGCTGGTGCAGACAGGGGCACCCGACATGCCTGCGTTGTCGTTTTTACCCGGGCACTCTTTGGGCGGGCGCAGCACGCAGAAACACCTAGATTGCAGATAAGCGCCTTTTCCCATTGACCGCGACGAACAGAGAAGATGCACAAGCTTCTTGCCATTGCGGCCGAACGGAAGGAGATATTTGCTCAAAACTTGCTGTGCTGGTGCAGACAGTGGCACCCGACATGCCTGCGTTGTCGTTTTCACCCGGGCACTCTTTGGGCGGGCGCAGCACGCAGAAACACCTAGATTGCAGATAAGCGCCTTTTCCCATTGACCGCGACGAACAGAGAGGATGCACAAGCTTCTTGCCATTGCGGCCGAATGGAAGGAGATATTTGCTCAAAAATTGCTGTGCTGGTGCAGACAGGGGCACCCGACATGCCTGCGTTGTCGTTTTCACCCGGGCACTCTTTGGGCGGGCGCAGCACGCAGAAACACCTAGATTGCAGATAAGCGCCTTTTCCCATTGACCGCGACGAACAGAGAGGATGCACAAGCTTCTTGCCATTGCGGCCGAACGGAAGGAGATATTTGCTCAAAACTTGCTGTGCTGGTGCAGACAGTGGCACCCGACATGCCTGCGTTGTCGTTTTCACCCGGGCACTCTTTGGGCGGGCGCAGCACGCAGAAACACCTAGATTGCAGATAAGCGCCTTTTCCCATTGACCGCGACGAACAGAGAAGATGCACAAGCTTCTTGCCATTGCGGCCGAACTGAAGGAGATATTTGCTCAAAACTTGCTGTGCTGGTGCAGACAGTGGCACCCGACATGCCTGCGTTGTCGTTTTCACCCGGGCACTCTTTGGGCGGGCGCAGCACGCAGAAACACCTAGATTGCAGATAAGCGCCTTTTCCCATTGACCGCGACGAACAGACAAGATGCACAAGCTTCTTGCCATTGCGGCAGAACGGAATTAGATATTTGCTCAAAACTTGCTGTGCTGGTGCAGACAGTGGCACCCGACATGCCTGCGTTGTCGTTTTCACCCGGGCACTCTTTGGGCGGGCGCAGCACGCAGAAACACCTAGATTGCAGATAAGCGCCTTTTCCCATTGACCGCGACGAACAGACAAGATGCACAAGCTTCTTGCCATTGCGGCCGAACGGAAGGAGATATTTGCTCAAAACTTGCTGTGCTGGTGCAGACAGTGGCACCCGACATGCCTGCGTTGTCGTTTTCACCCGGGCACTCTTTGGGCGGGCGCAGCACGCAGAAACACCTAGATTGCAGATAAGCGCCTTTTCTCATTGACCGCGACGAACAGAGAAGATGCACAAGCTTCTTACCATTGAGGCCGAACGGAAGGAGATATTTGCTCAAAACTTGCTGTGCTGGTGCAGACAGTGGCACCCGACATGCCTGCGTTGTCGTTTTCACCCGGGCACTCTTTGGGCGGGCGCAGCACGCAGAAACACCTAGATTGCAGATAAGCGCCTTTTCTCATTGACCGCGACGAACAGAGAAGATGCACAAGCTTCTTACCATTGAGGCCGAACGGAAGGAGATATTTGCTCAAAACTTGCTGTGCTGGTGCAGACAGTGGCACCCGACATGCCTGCGTTGTCGATTTAACCCGGGCACTCTTTGGGCGTGCGCAGCACACAGAAACACCTAGATTGCAGATAAGCGCCTTTTCCCATTGACCGGGACGAACAGAGAAGATGCACAAGCTTCTTGCCATTGCGGCCGAACGGAAGGAGATATTTGCTCAAAACTTGCTGTGCTGGTGCAGACAGTGGCACCCGACATGCCTGCGTTGTCGTTTTCACCCGGGCACTCTTTGGGCGGGCGCAGCACGCAGAAACACCTAGATTGCAGATAAGCGCCTTTTCCCATTGACCGCGACGAACAGAGAGGATGCACAAGCTTCTTGCCATTGCGGCCGAATGGAAGGAGATATTTGCTCAAAAATTGCTGTGCTGGTGCAGACAGGGGCACCCGACATGCCTGCGTTGTCGTTTTCACCCGGGCACTCTTTGGGCGGGCGCAGCACGCAGAAACACCTAGATTGCAGATAAGCGCCTTTTCCCATTGACCGCGACGAACAGACAAGATGCACAAGCTTCTTGCCATTGCGGCCGAACGGAAGGAGATATTTGCTCAAAACTTGCTGTGCTGGTGCAGACAGTGGCACCCGACATGCCTGCGTTGTCGTTTTCACCCAGGCACTCTTTGGGCGGGCGCAGCACGCAGAAACACCTAGATTGCAGATAAGCGCCTTTTCCCATTGACCGCGACGAACAGAGAGGATGCACAAGCTTCTTGCCATTGCGGCCGAACGGAAGGAGATATTTGCTCAAAACTTGCTGTGCTGGTGCAGACAGTGGCACCCGACATGCCTGCGTTGTCGTTTTCACCCGGGCACTCTTTGGGCGGGCGCAGCACGCAGAAACACCTAGATTGCAGATAAGCGCCTTTTCCCATTGACCGCGACGAACAGAGAAGATGCACAAGCTTCTTGCCATTGCGGCCGAACGGAAGGAGATATTTGCTCAAAACTTGCTGTGCTGGTGCAGACAGTGGCACCCGACATGTCTGCGTTGTCGTTTTCACCCGGGCACTCTTTGGGCGGGCGCAGCACGCAGAAACACCTAGATTGCAGATAAGCGCCTTTTCCCATTGACGGCGACGAACAGAGAGGATGCACAAGCTTCTTGCCATTGCGGCCGAACGGAAGGAGATATTTGCTCAAAACTTGCTGTGCTGGTGCAGACAGTGGCACCCGACATGCCTACGTTGTCGTTTTCACCCGGGCACTCTTTGGGCGGGCGCAGCACGCAGAAACACCTAGATTGCAGATAAGCGCCTTTTCCCATTGACCGCGACGAACAGAGAGGATGCACAAGCTTCTTGCCATTGCGGCCGAACGGAAGGAGATATTTGCTCAAAACTTGCTGTGCTGGTGCAGACAGTGGCACCCGACATGCCTGCGTTGTCGTTTTCACCCGAGCACTCTTTGGGCGGGCGCAGCACGCAGAAACACCTAGATTGCAGATAAGCGCCTTTTCTCATTGACCGCGACGAACAGAGAAGATGCACAAGCTTCTTACCATTGAGGCCGAACGGAAGGAGATATTTGCTCAAAACTTGCTGTGCTGGTGCAGACAGTGGCACCCGACATGCCTGCGTTGTCGATTTAACCCGGGCACTCTTTGGGCGGGCGCAGCACGCAGAAACACCTAGATTGCAGATAAGCGCCTTTTCCCATTGACCGCGACGAACAGAGAAGATGCACAAGCTTCTTGCCATTGCGGCCGAACGGAAGGAGATATTTGCTCAAAACTTGCTGTGCTGGTGCAGACAGTGGCACCCGACATGCCTGCGTTGTCGTTTTCACCCGGGCACTCTTTGGGCGGGCGCAGCACGCAGAAACACCTAGATTGCAGATAAGCGCCTTTTCCCATTGACCGCGACGAACAGAGAGGATGCACAAGCTTCTTGCCATTGCGGCCGAATGGAAGGAGATATTTGCTCAAAAATTGCTGTGCTGGTGCAGACAGGGGCACCCGACATGCCTGCGTTGTCGTTTTCACCCGGGCACTCTTTGGGCGGGCGCAGCACGCAGAAACACCTAGATTGCAGATAAGCGCCTTTTCCCATTGACCGCGACGAACAGACAAGATGCACAAGCTTCTTGCCATTGCGGCCGAACGGAAGGAGATATTTGCTCAAAACTTGCTGTGCTGGTGCAGACAGTGGCACCCGACATGCCTGCGTTGTCGTTTTCACCCGGGCACTCTTTGGGCGGGCGCAGCACGCAGAAACACCTAGATTGCAGATAAGCGCCTTTTCCCATTGACCGCGACGAACAGAGAGGATGCACAAGCTTCTTGCCATTGCGGCCGAACGGAAGGAGATATTTGCTCAAAACTTGCTGTGCTGGTGCAGACAGTGGTACCCGACATGCCTGCGTTGTCGTTTTCACACTGGCACTCTTTGGGCGGGCGCAGCACGCAGAAACACCTAGATTGCAGATAAGCGCCTTTTCTCATTGACCGCGACGAACAGAGAAGATGCACAAGCTTCTTACCATTGAGGCCGAACGGAAGGAGATATTTGCTCAAAACTTGCTGTGCTGGTGCAGACAGTGGCACCCGACATGCCTGCGTTGTCGATTTAACCCGGGCACTTTTTGGGCGGGCGCAGCACGCAGAAACACCTAGATTGCAGATAAGCGCCTTTTCCCATTGACCGCGACGAACAGAGAAGATGCACAAGCTTCTTGCCATTGCGGCCGAACGGAAGGAGATATTTGCTCAAAACTTGCTGTGCTGGTGCAGACAGTGGCACCCGACATGCCTGCGTTGTCGTTTTCACCCGGGCACTCTTTGGGCGGCCGCAGCACGCAGAAACACCTAGATTGCAGATAAGCGCCTTTTCCCATTGACCGCGACGAACAGAGAGGATGCACAAGCTTCTTGCCATTGCGGCCGAACGGAAGGAGATATTTGCTCAAAACTTGCTGTGCTGGTGCAGACAGTGGCACCCGACATGCCTGCGTTGTAGTTTTCACCCGGGCACTCTTTGGGCGGGCGCAGCACGCAGAAACACCTAGATTGCAGATAAGCGCCTTTTCTCATTGACCGCGACGAACAGAGAAGATGCACAAGCTTCTTACCATTGAGGCCGAACGGAAGGAGATATTTGCTCAAAACTTGCTGTGCTGGTGCAGACAGTGGCACCCGACATGCCTGCGTTGTCGTTTTCACCCGGGCACTCTTTGGGCGGGCGCAGCACGCAGAAACACCTAGATTGCAGATAAGCGCCTTTTCTCATTGACCGCGACGAACAGAGAAGATGCACAAGCTTCTTACCATTGAGGCCGAACGGAAGGAGATATTTGCTCAAAACTTGCTGTGCTGGTGCAGACAGTGGCACCCGACATGCCTGCGTTGTCGATTTAACCCGGGCACTCTTTGGGCGGGCGCAGCACGCAGATACACCTAGATTGCAGATAAGCGCCTTTTCCCATTGACCGCGACGAACAGAGAAGATGCACAAGCTTCTTGCCATTGCGGCCGAACGGAAGGAGATATTTGCTCAAAACTTGCTGTGCTGGTGCAGACAGTGGCACCCGACATGCCTGCGTTGTCGTTTTCACCCGGGCACTCTTTGGGCGGGCGCAGCACGCAGAAACACCTAGATTGCAGATAAGCGCCTTTTCCCATTGACCGCGACGAACAGAGAGGATGCACAAGCTTCTTGCCATTGCGGCCGAATGGAAGGAGATATTTGCTCAAAACTTGCTGTGCTGGTGCAGACAGGGGCACCCGACATGCCTGCGTTGTCGTTTTCACCCGGGCACTCTTTGGGCGGGCGCAGCACGCAGAAACACCTAGATTGCAGATAAGCGCCTTTTCCCATTGACCGCGACGAACAGACAAGATGCACAAGCTTCTTGCCATTGCGGCCGAACGGAAGGAGATATTTGCTCAAAACTTGCTGTGCTGGTGCAGACAGTGGCACCCGACATGCCTGCGTTGTCGTTTTCACCCGGGCACTCTTTGGGCGGGCGCAGCACGCAGAAACACCTAGATTGCAGATAAGCGCCTTTTCCCATTGACCGCGACGAACAGAGAGGATGCACAAGCTTCTTGCCATTGCGGCCGAACGGAAGGAGATATTTGCTCAAAACTTGCTGTGCTGGTGCAGACAGTGGCACCCGACATGCCTGCGTTGTCGTTTTCACCCGGGCACTCTTTGGGCGGGCGCAGCACGCAGAAACACCTAGATTGCAGATAAGCGCCTTTTCTCATTGACCGCGACGAACAGAGAAGATGCACAAGCTTCTTACCATTGAGGCCGAACGGAAGGAGATATTTGCTCAAAACTTGCTGTGCTGGTGCAGACAGTGGCACCCGACATGCCTGCGTTGTCGATTTAACCCGGGCACTCTTTGGGCGAGCGCAGCACGCAGAAACACCTAGATTGCAGATAAGCGCCTTTTCCCATTGACCGCGACGAACAGAGAAGATGCACAAGCTTCTTGCCATTGCGGCCGAACGGAAGGAGATATTTGCTCAAAACTTGCTGTGCTGGTGCAGACAGTGGCACCCGACATGCCTGCGTTGTCGTTTTCACCCGGGCACTCTTTGGGCGGGCGCAGCACGCAGAAACACCTAGATTGCAGATAAGCGCCTTTTCCCATTGACCGCGACGAACAGAGAAGATGCACAAGCTTCTTGCCATTGCGGCCGAACTGAAGGAGATATTTGCTCAAAACTTGCTGTGCTGGTGCAGACAGTGGCACCCGACATGCCTGCGTTGTCGTTTTCACCCGGGCACTCTTTGGGCGGGCGCAGCACGCAGAAACACCTAGATTGCAGATAAGCGCCTTTTCCCATTGACCGCGACGAACAGAGAAGATGCACAAGCTTCTTGCCATTGCGGCCGAACGGAATTAGATATTTGCTCAAAACTTGCTGTGCTGGTGCAGACAGTGGCACCCGACATGCCTGCGTTGTCGTTTTCACCCGGGCACTCTTTGGGCGGGCGCAGCACGCAGAAACACCTAGATTGCAGATAAGCGCCTTTTCCCATTGACCGCGACGAACAGAGAAGATGCACAAGCTTCTTGCCATTGCGGCCGAACTGAAGGAGATATTTGCTCAAAACTTGCTGTGCTGGTGCAGACAGTGGCACCCGACATGCCTGCGTTGTCGTTTTCACCCGGGCACTCTTTGGGCGGGCGCAGCACGCAGAAACACCTAGATTGCAGATAAGCGCCTTTTCCCATTGACCGCGACGAACAGAGAAGATGCACAAGCTTCTTGCCATTGCGGCCGAACGGAATTAGATATTTGCTCAAAACTTGCTGTGCTGGTGCAGACAGTGGCACCCGACATGCCTGCGTTGTCGTTTTCACCCGGGCACTCTTTGGGCGGGCGCAGCACGCAGAAACACCTAGATTGCAGATAAGCGCCTTTTCCCATTGACCGCGACGAACAGACAAGATGCACAAGCTTCTTGCCATTGCGGCCGAATGGAAGGAGATATTTGCTCAAAAATTGCTGTGCTGGTGCAGACAGGGGCACCCGACATGCCTGCGTTGTCGTTTTCACCCGGGCACTCTTTGGGCGGGCGCAGCACGCAGAAACACCTAGATTGCAGATAAGCGCCTTTTCCCATTGACCGCGACGAACAGACAAGATGCACAAGCTTCTTGCCATTGCGGCCGAACGGAAGGAGATATTTGCTCAAAACTTGCTGTGCTGGTGCAGACAGTGGCACCCGACATGCCTGCGTTGTCGTTTTCACCCGGGCACTCTTTGGGCGGGCGCAGCACGCAGAAACACCTAGATTGCAGATAAGCGCCTTTTCTCATTGACCGCGACGAACAGAGAAGATGCACAAGCTTCTTACCATTGAGGCCGAACGGAAGGAGATATTTGCTCAAAACTTGCTGTGCTGGTGCAGACAGTGGCACCCGACATGCCTGCGTTGTCGTTTTCACCCGGGCACTCTTTGGGCGGGCGCAGCACGCAGAAACACCTAGATTGCAGATAAGCGCCTTTTCTCATTGACCGCGACGAACAGAGAAGATGCACAAGCTTCTTACCATTGAGGCCGAACGGAAGGAGATATTTGCTCAAAACTTGCTGTGCTGGTGCAGACAGTGGCACCCGACATGCCTGCGTTGTCGATTTAACCCGGGCACTCTTTGGGCGTGCGCAGCACACAGAAACACCTAGATTGCAGATAAGCGCCTTTTCCCATTGACCGCGACGAACAGAGAAGATGCACAAGCTTCTTGCCATTGCGGCCGAACGGAAGGAGATATTTGCTCAAAACTTGCTGTGCTGGTGCAGACAGTGGCACCCGACATGCCTGCGTTGTCGTTTTCACCCGGGCACTCTTTGGGCGGGCGCAGCACGCAGAAACACCTAGATTGCAGATAAGCGCCTTTTCCCATTGACCGCGACGAACAGAGAGGATGCACAAGCTTCTTGCCATTGCGGCCGAATGGAAGGAGATATTTGCTCAAAAATTGCTGTGCTGGTGCAGACAGGGGCACCCGACATGCCTGCGTTGTCGTTTTCACCCGGGCACTCTTTGGGCGGGCGCAGCACGCAGAAACACCTAGATTGCAGATAAGCGCCTTTTCCCATTGACCGCGACGAACAGACAAGATGCACAAGCTTCTTGCCATTGCGGCCGAACGGAAGGAGATATTTGCTCAAAACTTGCTGTGCTGGTGCAGACAGTGGCACCCGACATGTCTGCGTTGTCGTTTTCACCCGGGCACTCTTTGGGCGGGCGCAGCACGCAGAAACACCTAGATTGCAGATAAGCGCCTTTTCTCATTGACCGCGACGAACAGAGAAGATGCACAAGCTTCTTACCATTGAGGCCGAACGGAAGGAGATATTTGCTCAAAACTTGCTGTGCTGGTGCAGACAGTGGCACCCGACATGCCTGCGTTGTCGATTTAACCCGGGCACTCTTTGGGCGGGCGCAGCACGCAGAAACACCTAGATTGCAGATAAGCGCCTTTTCCCATTGACCGCGACGAACAGAGAAGATGCACAAGCTTCTTGCCATTGCGGCCGAACGGAAGGAGATATTTGCTCAAAACTTGCTGTGCTGGTGCAGACAGTGGCACCCGACATGCCTGCGTTGTCGTTTTCACCCGGGCACTCTTTGGGCGGGCGCAGCACGCAGAAACACCTAGATTGCAGATAAGCGCCTTTTCCCATTGACCGCGACGAACAGAGAAGATGCACAAGCTTCTTGCCATTGCGGCCGAATGGAAGGAGATATTTGCTCAAAAATTGCTGTGCTGGTGCAGACAGGGGCACCCGACATGCCTGCGTTGTCGTTTTCACCCGGGCACTCTTTGGGCGGGCGCAGCACGCAGAAACACCTAGATTGCAGATAAGCGCCTTTTCCCATTGACCGCGACGAACAGACAAGATGCACAAGCTTCTTGCCATTGCGGCCGAACGGAAGGAGAAATTTGCTCAAAACTTGCTGTGCTGGTGCAGACAGTGGCACCCGACATGCCTGCGTTGTCGTTTTCACCCGGGCACTCTTTGGGCGGGCGCAGCACGCAGAAACACCTAGATTGCAGATAAGCGCCTTTTCCCATTGACCGCGACGAACAGAGAGGATGCACAAGCTTCTTGCCATTGCGGCCGAACGGAAGGAGATATTTGCTCAAAACTTGCTGTGCTGGTGCAGACAGTGGCACCCGACATGCCTGCGTTGTCGATTTAACCCGGGCACTCTTTGGGCGGGCGCAGCACGCAGAAACACCTAGATTGCAGATAAGCGCCTTTTCCCATTGACCGCGACGAACAGAGAAGATGCACAAGCTTCTTGCCATTGCGGCCGAACGGAAGGAGATATTTGCTCAAAACTTGCTGTGCTGGTGCAGACAGTGGCACCCGACATGCCTGCGTTGTCGATTTAACCCGGGCACTCTTTGGGCGGGCGCAGCACGCAGATACACCTAGATTGCAGATAAGCGCCTTTTCCCATTGACCGCGACGAACAGAGAAGATGCACAAGCTTCTTGCCATTGCGGCCGAACGGAAGGAGATATTTGCTCAAAACTTGCTGTGCTGGTGCAGACAGTGGCACCCGACATGCCTGCGTTGTCGTTTTCACCCGGGCACTCTTTGGGCGGGCGCAGCACGCAGAAACACCTAGATTGCAGATAAGCGCCTTTTCCCATTGACCGCGACGAACAGAGAGGATGCACAAGCTTCTTGCCATTGCGGCCGAATGGAAGGAGATATTTGCTCAAAACTTGCTGTGCTGGTGCAGACAGGGGCACCCGACATGCCTGCGTTGTCGTTTTCACCCGGGCACTCTTTGGGCGGGCGCAGCACGCAGAAACACCTAGATTGCAGATAAGCGCCTTTTCCCATTGACCGCGACGAACAGACAAGATGCACAAGCTTCTTGCCATTGCGGCCGAACGGAAGGAGATATTTGCTCAAAACTTGCTGTGCTGGTGCAGACAGTGGCACCCGACATGCCTGCGTTGTCGTTTTCACCCGGGCACTCTTTGGGCGGGCGCAGCACGCAGAAACACCTAGATTGCAGATAAGCGCCTTTTCCCATTGACCGCGACGAACAGAGAGGATGCACAAGCTTCTTGCCATTGCGGCCGAACGGAAGGAGATATTTGCTCAAAACTTGCTGTGCTGGTGCAGACAGTGGCACCCGACATGCCTGCGTTGTCGTTTTCACCCGGGCACTCTTTGGGCGGGCGCAGCACGCAGAAACACCTAGATTGCAGATAAGCGCCTTTTCTCATTGACCGCGACGAACAGAGAAGATGCACAAGCTTCTTACCATTGAGGCCGAACGGAAGGAGATATTTGCTCAAAACTTGCTGTGCTGGTGCAGACAGTGGCACCCGACATGCCTGCGTTGTCGATTTAACCCGGGCACTCTTTGGGCGAGCGCAGCACGCAGAAACACCTAGATTGCAGATAAGCGCCTTTTCCCATTGACCGCGACGAACAGAGAAGATGCACAAGCTTCTTGCCATTGCGGCCGAACGGAAGGAGATATTTGCTCAAAACTTGCTGTGCTGGTGCAGACAGTGGCACCCGACATGCCTGCGTTGTCGTTTTCACCCGGGCACTCTTTGGGCGGGCGCAGCACGCAGAAACACCTAGATTGCAGATAAGCGCCTTTTCCCATTGACCGCGACGAACAGAGAAGATGCACAAGCTTCTTGCCATTGCGGCCGAACTGAAGGAGATATTTGCTCAAAACTTGCTGTGCTGGTGCAGACAGTGGCACCCGACATGCCTGCGTTGTCGTTTTCACCCGGGCACTCTTTGGGCGGGCGCAGCACGCAGAAACACCTAGATTGCAGATAAGCGCCTTTTCCCATTGACCGCGACGAACAGAGAAGATGCACAAGCTTCTTGCCATTGCGGCCGAACGGAATTAGATATTTGCTCAAAACTTGCTGTGCTGGTGCAGACAGTGGCACCCGACATGCCTGCGTTGTCGTTTTCACCCGGGCACTCTTTGGGCGGGCGCAGCACGCAGAAACACCTAGATTGCAGATAAGCGCCTTTTCCCATTGACCGCGACGAACAGAGAAGATGCACAAGCTTCTTGCCATTGCGGCCGAACTGAAGGAGATATTTGCTCAAAACTTGCTGTGCTGGTGCAGACAGTGGCACCCGACATGCCTGCGTTGTCGTTTTCACCCGGGCACTCTTTGGGCGGGCGCAGCACGCAGAAACACCTAGATTGCAGATAAGCGCCTTTTCCCATTGACCGCGACGAACAGAGAAGATGCACAAGCTTCTTGCCATTGCGGCCGAACGGAATTAGATATTTGCTCAAAACTTGCTGTGCTGGTGCAGACAGTGGCACCCGACATGCCTGCGTTGTCGTTTTCACCCGGGCACTCTTTGGGCGGGCGCAGCACGCAGAAACACCTAGATTGCAGATAAGCGCCTTTTCCCATTGACCGCGACGAACAGACAAGATGCACAAGCTTCTTGCCATTGCGGCCGAATGGAAGGAGATATTTGCTCAAAAATTGCTGTGCTGGTGCAGACAGGGGCACCCGACATGCCTGCGTTGTCGTTTTCACCCGGGCACTCTTTGGGCGGGCGCAGCACGCAGAAACACCTAGATTGCAGATAAGCGCCTTTTCCCATTGACCGCGACGAACAGACAAGATGCACAAGCTTCTTGCCATTGCGGCCGAACGGAAGGAGATATTTGCTCAAAACTTGCTGTGCTGGTGCAGACAGTGGCACCCGACATGCCTGCGTTGTCGTTTTCACCCGGGCACTCTTTGGGCGGGCGCAGCACGCAGAAACACCTAGATTGCAGATAAGCGCCTTTTCTCATTGACCGCGACGAACAGAGAAGATGCACAAGCTTCTTACCATTGAGGCCGAACGGAAGGAGATATTTGCTCAAAACTTGCTGTGCTGGTGCAGACAGTGGCACCCGACATGCCTGCGTTGTCGTTTTCACCCGGGCACTCTTTGGGCGGGCGCAGCACGCAGAAACACCTAGATTGCAGATAAGCGCCTTTTCTCATTGACCGCGACGAACAGAGAAGATGCACAAGCTTCTTACCATTGAGGCCGAACGGAAGGAGATATTTGCTCAAAACTTGCTGTGCTGGTGCAGACAGTGGCACCCGACATGCCTGCGTTGTCGATTTAACCCGGGCACTCTTTGGGCGTGCGCAGCACACAGAAACACCTAGATTGCAGATAAGCGCCTTTTCCCATTGACCGCGACGAACAGAGAAGATGCACAAGCTTCTTGCCATTGCGGCCGAACGGAAGGAGATATTTGCTCAAAACTTGCTGTGCTGGTGCAGACAGTGGCACCCGACATGCCTGCGTTGTCGTTTTCACCCGGGCACTCTTTGGGCGGGCGCAGCACGCAGAAACACCTAGATTGCAGATAAGCGCCTTTTCCCATTGACCGCGACGAACAGAGAGGATGCACAAGCTTCTTGCCATTGCGGCCGAATGGAAGGAGATATTTGCTCAAAAATTGCTGTGCTGGTGCAGACAGGGGCACCCGACATGCCTGCGTTGTCGTTTTCACCCGGGCACTCTTTGGGCGGGCGCAGCACGCAGAAACACCTAGATTGCAGATAAGCGCCTTTTCCCATTGACCGCGACGAACAGACAAGATGCACAAGCTTCTTGCCATTGCGGCCGAACGGAAGGAGATATTTGCTCAAAACTTGCTGTGCTGGTGCAGACAGTGGCACCCGACATGTCTGCGTTGTCGTTTTCACCCGGGCACTCTTTGGGCGGGCGCAGCACGCAGAAACACCTAGATTGCAGATAAGCGCCTTTTCTCATTGACCGCGACGAACAGAGAAGATGCACAAGCTTCTTACCATTGAGGCCGAACGGAAGGAGATATTTGCTCAAAACTTGCTGTGCTGGTGCAGACAGTGGCACCCGACATGCCTGCGTTGTCGATTTAACCCGGGCACTCTTTGGGCGGGCGCAGCACGCAGAAACACCTAGATTGCAGATAAGCGCCTTTTCCCATTGACCGCGACGAACAGAGAAGATGCACAAGCTTCTTGCCATTGCGGCCGAACGGAAGGAGATATTTGCTCAAAACTTGCTGTGCTGGTGCAGACAGTGGCACCCGACATGCCTGCGTTGTCGTTTTCACCCGGGCACTCTTTGGGCGGGCGCAGCACGCAGAAACACCTAGATTGCAGATAAGCGCCTTTTCCCATTGACCGCGACGAACAGAGAAGATGCACAAGCTTCTTGCCATTGCGGCCGAATGGAAGGAGATATTTGCTCAAAAATTGCTGTGCTGGTGCAGACAGGGGCACCCGACATGCCTGCGTTGTCGTTTTCACCCGGGCACTCTTTGGGCGGGCGCAGCACGCAGAAACACCTAGATTGCAGATAAGCGCCTTTTCCCATTGACCGCGACGAACAGACAAGATGCACAAGCTTCTTGCCATTGCGGCCGAACGGAAGGAGAAATTTGCTCAAAACTTGCTGTGCTGGTGCAGACAGTGGCACCCGACATGCCTGCGTTGTCGTTTTCACCCGGGCACTCTTTGGGCGGGCGCAGCACGCAGAAACACCTAGATTGCAGATAAGCGCCTTTTCCCATTGACCGCGACGAACAGAGAGGATGCACAAGCTTCTTGCCATTGCGGCCGAACGGAAGGAGATATTTGCTCAAAACTTGCTGTGCTGGTGCAGACAGTGGCACCCGACATGCCTGCGTTGTCGATTTAACCCGGGCACTCTTTGGGCGGGCGCAGCACGCAGAAACACCTAGATTGCAGATAAGCGCCTTTTCCCATTGACCGCGACGAACAGAGAAGATGCACAAGCTTCTTGCCATTGCGGCCGAACGGAAGGAGATATTTGCTCAAAACTTGCTGTGCTGGTGCAGACAGTGGCACCCGACATGCCTGCGTTGTCGTTTTCACCCGGGCACTCTTTGGGCGGGCGCAGCACGCAGAAACACCTAGATTGCAGATAAGCGGCTTTTCCCATTGACCGCGACGAACAGAGAGGATGCACAAGCTTCTTGCCATTGCGGCCGAACGGAAGGAGATATTTGCTCAAAACTTGCTGTGCTGGTGCAGACAGTGGCACCCGACATGCCTGCGTTGTCGTTTTCACCCGGGCACTCTTTGGGCGGGCGCAGCACGCAGAAACACCTAGATTGCAGATAAGCGCCTTTTCCCATTGACCGCGACGAACAGAGAGGATGCACAAGCTTCTTGCCATTGCGGCCGAATGGAAGGAGATATTTGCTCAAAAATTGCTGTGCTGGTGCAGACAGGTGCACCCGACATGCCTGCGTTGTCGTTTTCACCCGGGCACTCTTTGGGCGGGCGCAGCACGCAGAAACACCTAGATTGCAGATAAGAGCCTTTTCCGATTGACCGCGACGAACAGACAAGATGTACAAGCTTCTTGCCATTGCGGCCGAACGGAAGGAGATATTTGCTCAAAACTTGCTGTGCTGGTGCAGACAGTGGCACCCGACATGCCTGCGTTGTCGTTTTCACCCGGGCACTCTTTGGGCGGGCGCAGCACGCAGAAACACCTAGATTGCAGATAAGCGCCTTTTCCCATTGACCGCGACGAACAGAGAGGATGCACAAGCTTCTTGCCATTGCGGCCGAACGGAAGGAGATATTTGCTCAAAACTTGCTGTGCTGGTGCAGACAGGGGCACCCGACATGCCTGCCTTGTCATTTTCACCCGGGCACTCTTTGGGCGGGCGCAGCACGCAGAAACACCTAGATTGCAGATAAGCGCCTTTTCTCATTGACCGCGACGAACAGAGAAGATGCACAAGCTTCTTACCATTGAGGCCGAACGGAAGGAGATATTTGCTCAAAACTTGCTGTGCTGGTGCAGACAGTGGCACCCGACATGCCTGCGTTGTCGTTTTCACCCGGGCACTCTTTGGGCGGGCGCAGCACGCAGAAACACCTAGATTGCAGATAAGCGCCTTTTCCCATTGACCGCAACGAACAGAGAAGATGCACAAGCTTCTTGCCATTGCGGCCGAACGGAATTAGATATTTGCTCAAAACTTGCTGTGCTGGTGCAGACAGGGGCACCCGACATGCCTGCGTTGTCGTTTTCACCCGGGCACTCTTTGGGCGGGCGCAGCACGCAGAAACACCTAGATTGCAGATAAGCGCCTTTTCCCATTGACCGCGACGAACAGAGAGGATGCACAAGCTTCTTGCCATTGCGGCCGAACGGAAGGAGATATTTGCTCAAAACTTGCTGTGCTGGTGCAGACAGTGGCACCCGACATGCCTGCGTTGTCGTTTTCACCCGGGCACTCTTTGGGCGGGCGCAGCACGCAGAAACACCTAGATTGCAGATAAGCGCCTTTTCCCATTGACCGCGACGAACAGACAAGATGCACAAGCTTCTTGCCATTGCGGCCGAATGGAAGGAGATATTTGCTCAAAAAATGCTGTGCTGGTGCAGACAGGGGCACCCGACATGCCTGCGTTGTCGTTTTCACCCGGGCACTCTTTGGGCGGGCGCAGCACGCAGAAACACCTAGATTGCAGATAAGCGCCTTTTCCCATTGACCGCGACGAACAGAGAGGATGCACAAGCTTCTTGCCATTGCGGCCGAATGGAAGGCGATATTTGCTCAAAAATTGCTGTGCTGGTGCAGACAGGGGCACCCGACATGCCTGCGTTGTCGTTTTCACCCGGGCACTCTTTGGGCGGGCGCAGCACGCAGAAACACCTAGATTGCAGATAAGCGCCTTTTCCCATTGACCGCGACGAACAGACAAGATGCACAAGCTTCTTGCCATTGCGGCCGAACGGAAGGAGATATTTGCTCAAAACTTGCTGTGCTGGTGCAGACAGTGGCACCCGACATGCCTGCGTTGTCGTTTTCACCCGGGCACTCTTTGGGCGGGCGCAGCACGCAGAAACACCTAGATTGCAGATAAGCGCCTTTTCCCATTGACCGCGACGAACAGAGAGGATGCACAAGCTTCTTGCCATTGCGGCCGAACGGAAGGAGATATTTGCTCAAAACTTGCTGTGCTGGTGCAGACAGTGGCACCCGACATGCCTGCGTTGTCGTTTTCACCCGGGCACTCTTTGGGCGGGCGCAGCACGCAGAAACACCTAGATTGCAGATAAGCGCCTTTTCCCATTGACCGCGACGAACAGAGAAGATGCACAAGCTTCTTGCCATTGCGGTCGAACGGAAGGAGATATTTGCTCAAAACTTACTGTGCTGGTGCAGACAGTGGCACCCGACATGCCTGCGTTGTCGCTTTCACCCGGGCACTCTTTGGGCGGGCGCAGCACGCAGAAACACCTAGATTGCAGATAAGCGCCTTTTCCCATTGACCGCGACGAACAGACAAGATGCACAAGCTTCTTGCCATTGCGGCCGAACGGAAGGAGATATTTGCTCAAAACTTGCTGTGCTGGTGCAGACAGTGGCACCCGACATGCCTGCGTTGTCGTTTTCACCCGGGCACTCTTTGGGCGGGCGCAGCACGCAGAAACACCTAGATTGCAGATAAGCGCCTTTTCTCATTGACCGCGACGAACAGAGAAGATGCACAAGCTTCTTACCATTGAGGCCGAACGGAAGGAGATATTTGCTCAAAACTTGCTGTGCTGGTGCAGACAGTGGCACCCGACATGCCTGCGTTGTCGATTTAACCCGGGCACTCTTTGGGCGTGCGCAGCACACAGAAACACCTAGATTGCAGATAAGCGCCTTTTCCCATTGACCGCGACGAACAGAGAAGATGCACAAGCTTCTTGCCATTGCGGCCGAACGGAAGGAGATATTTGCTCAAAACTTGCTGTGCTGGTGCAGACAGTGGCACCCGACATGCCTGCGTTGTCGTTTTCACCCGGGCACTCTTTGGGCGGGCGCAGCACGCAGAAACACCTAGATTGCAGATAAGCGCCTTTTCCCATTGACCGCGACGAACAGAGAGGATGCACAAGCTTCTTGCCATTGCGGCCGAATGGAAGGAGATATTTGCTCAAAAATTGCTGTGCTGGTGCAGACAGGGGCACCCGACATGCCTGCGTTGTCGTTTTCACCCGGGCACTCTTTGGGCGGGCGCAGCACGCAGAAACACCTAGATTGCAGATAAGCGCCTTTTCCCATTGACCGCGACGAACAGACAAGATGCACAAGCTTCTTGCCATTGCGGCCGAACGGAAGGAGATATTTGCTCAAAACTTGCTGTGCTGGTGCAGACAGTGGCACCCGACATGCCTGCGTTGTCGTTTTCACCCAGGCACTCTTTGGGCGGGCGCAGCACGCAGAAACACCTAGATTGCAGATAAGCGCCTTTTCCCATTGACCGCGACGAACAGACAAGATGCACAAGCTTCTTGCCATTGCGGCCGAACGGAAGGAGATATTTGCTCAAAACTTGCTGTGCTGGTGCAGACAGTGGCACCCGACATGCCTGCGTTGTCGTTTTCACCCGGGCACTCTTTGGGCGGGCGCAGCACGCAGAAACACCTAGATTGCAGATAAGCGCCTTTTCCCATTGACCGCGACGAACAGAGAGGATGCACAAGCTTCTTGCCATTGCGGCCGAATGGAAGGAGATATTTGCTCAAAAATTGCTGTGCTGGTGCAGACAGGGGCACCCGACATGCCTGCGTTGTCGTTTTCACCCGGGCACTCTTTGGGCGGGCGCAGCACGCAGAAACACCTAGATTGCAGATAAGCGCCTTTTCCCATTGACCGCGACGAACAGAGAGGATGCACAAGCTTCTTGCCATTGCGGCCGAACGGAAGGAGATATTTGCTCAAAACTTGCTGTGCTGGTGCAGACAGTGGCACCCGACATGCCTGCGTTGTCGTTTTCACCCGGGCACTCTTTGGGCGGGCGCAGCACGCAGAAACACCTAGATTGCAGATAAGCGCCTTTTCCCATTGACCGCGACGAACAGAGAAGATGCACAAGCTTCTTGCCATTGCGGCCGAACGGAAGGAGATATTTGCTCAAAACTTGCTGTGCTGGTGCAGACAGTGGCACCCGACATGTCTGCGTTGTCGTTTTCACCCGGGCACTCTTTGGGCGGGCGCAGCACGCAGAAACACCTAGATTGCAGATAAGCGCCTTTTCCCATTGACCGCGACGAACAGAGAAGATGCACAAGCTTCTTGCCATTGCGGCCGAACGGAAGGAGATATTTGCTCAAAACTTGCTGTGCTGGTGCAGACAGTGGCACCCGACATGTCTGCGTTGTCGTTTTCACCCGGGCACTCTTTGGGCGGGCGCAGCACGCAGAAACACCTAGATTGCAGATAAGCGCCTTTTCCCATTGACCGCGACGAACAGAGAAGATGCACAAGCTTCTTGCCATTGCGGCCGAACGGAAGGAGATATTTGCTCAAAACTTGCTGTGCTGGTGCAGACAGTGGCACCCGACATGCCTGCGTTGTCGTTTTCACCCGGGCACTCTTTGGGCGGGCGCAGCACGCAGAAACACCTAGATTGCAGATAAGCGCCTTTTCCCATTGACCGCGACGAACAGAGAGGATGCACAAGCTTCTTGCCATTGCGGCCGAACGGAAGGAGATATTTGCTCAAAACTTGCTGTGCTGGTGCAGACAGTGGCACCCGACATGCCTGCGTTGTCGTTTTCACCCGGGCACTCTTTGGGCGGGCGCAGCACGCAGAAACACCTAGATTGCAGATAAGCGCCTTTTCCCATTGACCGCGACGAACAGACAAGATGCACAAGCTTCTTGCCATTGCGGTCGAACGGAAGGAGATATTTGCTCAAAACTTGCTGTGCTGGTGCAGACAGTGGCACCCGACATGCCTGCGTTGTCGTTTTCACCCGGGCACTCTTTGGGCGGGCGCAGCACGCAGAAACACCTAGATTGCAGATAAGCGCCTTTTCCCATTGACCGCGACGAACAGAGAGGATGCACAAGCTTCTTGCCATTGCGGCCGAACGGAAGGAGATATTTGCTCAAAACTTGCTGTGCTGGTGCAGACAGTGGTACCCGACATGCCTGCGTTGTCGTTTTCACACGGGCACTCTTTGGGCGGGCGCAGCACGCAGAAACACCTAGATTGCAGATAAGCGCCTTTTCTCATTGACCGCGACGAACAGAGAAGATGCACAAGCTTCTTACCATTGAGGCCGAACGGAAGGAGATATTTGCTCAAAACTTGCTGTGCTGGTGCAGACAGTGGCACCCGACATGCCTGCGTTGTCGATTTAACCCGGGCACTTTTTGGGCGGGCGCAGCACGCAGAAACACCTAGATTGCAGATAAGCGCCTTTTCCCATTGACCGCGACGAACAGAGAAGATGCACAAGCTTCTTGCCATTGCGGCCGAACGGAAGGAGATATTTGCTCAAAACTTGCTGTGCTGGTGCAGACAGTGGCACCCGACATGCCTGCGTTGTCGTTTTCACTCGGGCACTCTTTGGGCGGCCGCAGCACGCAGAAACACCTAGATTGCAGATAAGCGCCTTTTCCCATTGACCGCGACGAACAGAGAGGATGCACAAGCTTCTTGCCATTGCGGCCGAACGGAAGGAGATATTTGCTCAAAACTTGCTGTGCTGGTGCAGACAGTGGCACCCGACATGCCTGCGTTGTCGTTTTCACCCGGGCACTCTTTGGGCGGGCGCAGCACGCAGAAACACCTAGATTGCAGATAAGCGCCTTTTCCCATTGACCGCGACGAACAGAGAGGATGCACAAGCTTCTTGCCATTGCGGCCGAACGGAAGGAGATATTTGCTCAAAACTTGCTGTGCTGGTGCAGACAGTGGCACCCGACATGCCTGCGTTGTCGTTTTCACCCGGGCACTCTTTGGGCGGGCGCAGCACGCAGAAACACCTAGATTGCAGATAAGCGCCTTTTCCCATTGACCGCGACGAACAGAGAAGATGCACAAGCTTCTTGCCATTGCGGCCGAACGGAAGGAGATATTTGCTCAAAACTTGCTGTGCTGGTGCAGACAGTGGCACCCGACATGTCTGCGTTGTCGTTTTCACCCGGGCACTCTTTGGGCGGGCGCAGCACGCAGAAACACCTAGATTGCAGATAAGCGCCTTTTCCCATTGACCGCGACGAACAGAGAAGATGCACAAGCTTCTTGCCATTGCGGCCGAACGGAAGGAGATATTTGCTCAAAACTTGCTGTGCTGGTGCAGACAGTGGCACCCGACATGTCTGCGTTGTCGTTTTCACCCGGGCACTCTTTGGGCGGGCGCAGCACGCAGAAACACCTAGATTGCAGATAAGCGCCTTTTCCCATTGACCGCGACGAACAGAGAAGATGCACAAGCTTCTTGCCATTGCGGCCGAACGGAAGGAGATATTTGCTCAAAACTTGCTGTGCTGGTGCAGACAGTGGCACCCGACATGCCTGCGTTGTCGTTTTCACCCGGGCACTCTTTGGGCGGGCGCAGCACGCAGAAACACCTAGATTGCAGATAAGCGCCTTTTCCCATTGACCGCGACGAACAGAGAGGATGCACAAGCTTCTTGCCATTGCGGCCGAACGGAAGGAGATATTTGCTCAAAACTTGCTGTGCTGGTGCAGACAGTGGCACCCGACATGCCTGCGTTGTCGTTTTCACCCGGGCACTCTTTGGGCGGGCGCAGCACGCAGAAACACCTAGATTGCAGATAAGCGCCTTTTCCCATTGACCGCGACGAACAGACAAGATGCACAAGCTTCTTGCCATTGCGGTCGAACGGAAGGAGATATTTGCTCAAAACTTGCTGTGCTGGTGCAGACAGTGGCACCCGACATGCCTGCGTTGTCGTTTTCACCCGGGCACTCTTTGGGCGGGCGCAGCACGCAGAAACACCTAGATTGCAGATAAGCGCCTTTTCCCATTGACCGCGACGAACAGAGAGGATGCACAAGCTTCTTGCCATTGCGGCCGAACGGAAGGAGATATTTGCTCAAAACTTGCTGTGCTGGTGCAGACAGTGGTACCCGACATGCCTGCGTTGTCGTTTTCACACGGGCACTCTTTGGGCGGGCGCAGCACGCAGAAACACCTAGATTGCAGATAAGCGCCTTTTCTCATTGACCGCGACGAACAGAGAAGATGCACAAGCTTCTTACCATTGAGGCCGAACGGAAGGAGATATTTGCTCAAAACTTGCTGTGCTGGTGCAGACAGTGGCACCCGACATGCCTGCGTTGTCGATTTAACCCGGGCACTTTTTGGGCGGGCGCAGCACGCAGAAACACCTAGATTGCAGATAAGCGCCATTTCCCATTGACCGCGACGAACAGAGAAGATGCACAAGCTTCTTGCCATTGCGGCCGAACGGAAGGAGATATTTGCTCAAAACTTGCTGTGCTGGTGCAGACAGTGGCACCCGACATGCCTGCGTTGTCGTTTTCACTCGGGCACTCTTTGGGCGGCCGCAGCACGCAGAAACACCTAGATTGCAGATAAGCGCCTTTTCCCATTGACCGCGACGAACAGAGAGGATGCACAAGCTTCTTGCCATTGCGGCCGAACGGAAGGAGATATTTGCTCAAAACTTGCTGTGCTGGTGCAGACAGTGGCACCCGACATGCCTGCGTTGTCGTTTTCACCCGGGCACTCTTTGGGCGGGCGCAGCACGCAGAAACACCTAGATTGCAGATAAGCGCCTTTTCCCATTGACCGCGACGAACAGAGAAGATGCACAAGCTTCTTGCCATTGCGGCCGAACGGAAGGAGATATTTGCTCAAAACTTGCTGTGCTGGTGCAGACAGTGGCACCCGACATGCCTGCGTTGTCGTTTTCACCCGGGCACTCTTTGGGCGGGCGCAGCACGCAGAAACACCTAGATTGCAGATAAGCGCCTTTTCCCATTGACCGCGACGAACAGAGAAGATGCACAAGCTTCTTGCCATTGCGGCCGAACGGAAGGAGATATTTGCTCAAAACTTGCTGTGCTGGTGCAGACAGTGGCACCCGACATGCCTGCGTTTTCGTTTTCACCCGGGCACTCTTTGGGCGGGCGCAGCACGCAGAAACACCTAGATTGCAGATAAGCGCCTTTTCCCATTGACCGCGACGAACAGAGAGGATGCACAAGCTTCTTGCCATTGCGGCCGAATGGAAGGAGATATTTGCTCAAAACTTGCTGTGCTGGTGCAGACAGTGGCACCCGACATGCCTGCGTTGTCGTTTTCACCCGGGCACTCTTTGGGCGGGCGCAGCACGCAGAAACACCTAGATTGCAGATAAGCGCCTTTTCCCATTGACCGCGACGAACAGAGAGGATGCACAAGCTTCTTGCCATTGCGGCCGAATGGAAGGCGATATTTGCTCAAAAATTGCTGTGCTGGTGCAGACAGGGGCACCCGACATGCCTGCGTTGTCGTTTTCACCCGGGCACTCTTTGGGCGGGCGCAGCACGCAGAAACACCTAGATTGCAGATAAGCGCCTTTTCCCATTGACCGCGACGAACAGACAAGATGCACAAGCTTCTTGCCATTGCGGCCGAACGGAAGGAGATATTTGCTCAAAACTTGCTGTGCTGGTGCAGACAGTGGCACCCGACATGCCTGCGTTGTCGTTTTCACCCGGGCACTCTTTGGGCGGGCGCAGCACGCAGAAACACCTAGATTGCAGATAAGCGCCTTTTCCCATTGACCGCGACGAACAGAGAGGATGCACAAGCTTCTTGCCATTGCGGCCGAACGGAAGGAGATATTTGCTCAAAAATTGCTGTGCTGGTGCAGACAGGGGCACCCGACATGCCTGCGTTGTCGTTTTCACCCGGGCACTCTTTGGGCGGGCGCAGCACGCAGAAACACCTAGATTGCAGATAAGCGCCTTTTCCCATTGACCGCGACGAACAGACAAGATGCACAAGCTTCTTGCCATTGCGGCCGAACGGAAGGAGATATTTGCTCAAAACTTGCTGTGCTGGTGCAGACAGTGGCACCCGACATGCCTGCGTTGTCGTTTTCACCCGGGCACTCTTTGGGCGGGCGCAGCACGCAGAAACACCTAGATTGCAGATAAGCGCCTTTTCTCATTGACCGCGACGAACAGAGAAGATGCACAAGCTTCTTACCATTGAGGCCGAACGGAAGGAGATATTTGCTCAAAACTTGCTGTGCTGGTGCAGACAGTGGCACCCGACATGCCTGCGTTGTCGTTTTCACCCGGGCACTCTTTGGGCGGGCGCAGCACGCAGAAACACCTAGATTGCAGATAAGCGCCTTTTCTCATTGACCGCGACGAACAGAGAAGATGCACAAGCTTCTTACCATTGAGGCCGAACGGAAGGAGATATTTGCTCAAAACTTGCTGTGCTGGTGCAGACAGTGGCACCCGACATGCCTGCGTTGTCGATTTAACCCGGGCACTCTTTGGGCGTGCGCAGCACACAGAAACACCTAGATTGCAGATAAGCGCCTTTTCCCATTGACCGCGACGAACAGAGAAGATGCACAAGCTTCTTGCCATTGCGGCCGAACGGAAGGAGATATTTGCTCAAAACTTGCTGTGCTGGTGCAGACAGTGGCACCCGACATGCCTGCGTTGTCGTTTTCACCCGGGCACTCTTTGGGCGGGCGCAGCACGCAGAAACACCTAGATTGCAGATAAGCGCCTTTTCCCATTGACCGCGACGAACAGAGAGGATGCACAAGCTTCTTGCCATTGCGGCCGAATGGAAGGAGATATTTGCTCAAAAATTGCTGTGCTGGTGCAGACAGGGGCACCCGACATGCCTGCGTTGTCGTTTTCACCCGGGCACTCTTTGGGCGGGCGCAGCACGCAGAAACACCTAGATTGCAGATAAGCGCCTTTTCCCATTGACCGCGACGAACAGACAAGATGCACAAGCTTCTTGCCATTGCGGCCGAACGGAAGGAGATATTTGCTCAAAACTTGCTGTGCTGGTGCAGACAGTGGCACCCGACATGCCTGCGTTGTCGTTTTCACCCAGGCACTCTTTGGGCGGGCGCAGCACGCAGAAACACCTAGATTGCAGATAAGCGCCTTTTCCCATTGACCGCGACGAACAGACAAGATGCACAAGCTTCTTGCCATTGCGGCCGAACGGAAGGAGATATTTGCTCAAAACTTGCTGTGCTGGTGCAGACAGTGGCACCCGACATGCCTGCGTTGTCGTTTTCACCCGGGCACTCTTTGGGCGGGCGCAGCACGCAGAAACACCTAGATTGCAGATAAGCGCCTTTTCCCATTGACCGCGACGAACAGAGAGGATGCACAAGCTTCTTGCCATTGCGGCCGAATGGAAGGAGATATTTGCTCAAAAATTGCTGTGCTGGTGCAGACAGGGGCACCCGACATGCCTGCGTTGTCGTTTTCACCCGGGCACTCTTTGGGCGGGCGCAGCACGCAGAAACACCTAGATTGCAGATAAGCGCCTTTTCCCATTGACCGCGACGAACAGAGAGGATGCACAAGCTTCTTGCCATTGCGGCCGAACGGAAGGAGATATTTGCTCAAAACTTGCTGTGCTGGTGCAGACAGTGGCACCCGACATGCCTGCGTTGTCGTTTTCACCCGGGCACTCTTTGGGCGGGCGCAGCACGCAGAAACACCTAGATTGCAGATAAGCGCCTTTTCCCATTGACCGCGACGAACAGAGAAGATGCACAAGCTTCTTGCCATTGCGGCCGAACGGAAGGAGATATTTGCTCAAAACTTGCTGTGCTGGTGCAGACAGTGGCACCCGACATGTCTGCGTTGTCGTTTTCACCCGGGCACTCTTTGGGCGGGCGCAGCACGCAGAAACACCTAGATTGCAGATAAGCGCCTTTTCCCATTGACGGCGACGAACAGAGAGGATGCACAAGCTTCTTGCCATTGCGGCCGAACGGAAGGAGATATTTGCTCAAAACTTGCTGTGCTGGTGCAGACAGTGGCACCCGACATGCCTGCGTTGTCGTTTTCACCCGAGCACTCTTTGGGCGGGCGCAGCACGCAGAAACACCTAGATTGCAGATAAGCGCCTTTTCTCATTGACCGCGACGAACAGAGAAGATGCACAAGCTTCTTACCATTGAGGCCGAACGGAAGGAGATATTTGCTCAAAACTTGCTGTGCTGGTGCAGACAGTGGCACCCGACATGCCTGCGTTGTCGTTTTCACCCGGGCACTCTTTGGGCGGGCGCAGCACGCAGAAACACCTAGATTGCAGATAAGCGCCTTTTCCCATTGACCGCGACGAACAGAGAGGATGCACAAGCTTCTTGCCATTGCGGCCGAATGGAAGGAGATATTTGCTCAAAAATTGCTGTGCTGGTGCAGACAGGGGCACCCGACATGCCTGCGTTGTCGTTTTCACCCGGGCACTCTTTGGGCGGGCGCAGCACGCAGAAACACCTAGATTGCACATAAGCGCCTTTTCCCATTGACCGCGACGAACAGACAAGATGTACAAGCTTCTTGCCATTGCGGCCGAACGGAAGGAGATATTTGCTCAAAACTTGCTGTGCTGGTGCAGACAGTGGCACCCGACATGCCTGCGTTGTCGTTTTCACCCGGGCACTCTTTGGGCGGGCGCAGCACGCAGAAACACCTAGATTGCAGATAAGCACCTTTTCCCATTGACCGCGACGAACAGAGAGGATGCACAAGCTTCTTACCATTGCGGCCGAATGGAAGGAGATATTTGCTCAAAAATTGCTGTGCTGGTGCAGACAGTGGCACCCGACATGCCTGCGTTGTCGTTTTCACCCGGGCACTCTTTGGGCGGGCGCAGCACGCAGAAACACCTAGATTGCAGATAAGCGCCTTTTCCCATTGACCGCGACGAACAGACAAGATGCACAAGCTTCTTGCCATTGCGGCCGAACGGAAGGAGATATTTGCTCAAAACTTGCTGTGCTGGTGCAGACAGTGGCACCCGACATGCCTACGTTGTCGTTTTCACCCGGGCACTCTTTGGGCGGGCGCAGCACGCAGAAACACCTAGATTGCAGATAAGCGCCTTTTCCCATTGACCGCGACGAACAGAGAGGATGCACAAGCTTCTTGCCATTGCGGCCGAACGGAAGGAGATATTTGCTCAAAACTTGCTGTGCTGGTGCAGACAGTGGCACCCGACATGCCTGCGTTGTCGTTTTCACCCGAGCACTCTTTGGGCGGGCGCAGCACGCAGAAACACCTAGATTGCAGATAAGCGCCTTTTCTCATTGACCGCGACGAACAGAGAAGATGCACAAGCTTCTTACCATTGAGGCCGAACGGAAGGAGATATTTGCTCAAAACTTGCTGTGCTGGTGCAGACAGTGGCACCCGACATGCCTGCGTTGTCGATTTAACCCGGGCACTCTTTGGGCGGGCGCAGCACGCAGAAACACCTAGATTGCAGATAAGCGCCTTTTCCCATTGACCGCGACGAACAGAGAAGATGCACAAGCTTCTTGCCATTGCGGCCGAACGGAAGGAGATATTTGCTCAAAACTTGCTGTGCTGGTGCAGACAGTGGCACCCGACATGCCTGCGTTGTCGTTTTCACCCGGGCACTCTTTGGGCGGGCGCAGCACGCAGAAACACCTAGATTGCAGATAAGCGCCTTTTCCCATTGACCGCGACGAACAGAGAGGATGCACAAGCTTCTTGCCATTGCGGCCGAATGGAAGGAGATATTTGCTCAAAAATTGCTGTGCTGGTGCAGACAGGGGCACCCGACATGCCTGCGTTGTCGTTTTCACCCGGGCACTCTTTGGGCGGGCGCAGCACGCAGAAACACCTAGATTGCAGATAAGCGCCTTTTCCCATTGACCGCGACGAACAGACAAGATGCACAAGCTTCTTGCCATTGCGGCCGAACGGAAGGAGATATTTGCTCAAAACTTGCTGTGCTGGTGCAGACAGTGGCACCCGACATGCCTGCGTTGTCGTTTTCACCCGGGCACTCTTTGGGCGGGCGCAGCACGCAGAAACACCTAGATTGCAGATAAGCGCCTTTTCCCATTGACCGCGACGAACAGAGAAGATGCACAAGCTTCTTGCCATTGCGGCCGAACTGAAGGAGATATTTGCTCAAAACTTGCTGTGCTGGTGCAGACAGTGGCACCCGACATGCCTGCGTTGTCGTTTTCACCCGGGCACTCTTTGGGCGGGCGCAGCACGCAGAAACACCTAGATTGCAGATAAGCGCCTTTTCCCATTGACCGCGACGAACAGAGAGGATGCACAAGCTTCTTGCCATTGCGGCCGAACGGAAGGAGATATTTGCTCAAAACTTGCTGTGCTGGTGCAGACAGTGGCACCCGACATGCCTGCGTTGTAGTTTTCACCCGGGCACTCTTTGGGCGGGCGCAGCACGCAGAAACACCTAGATTGCAGATAAGCGCCTTTTCTCATTGACCGCGACGAACAGAGAAGATGCACAAGCTTCTTACCATTGAGGCCGAACGGAAGGAGATATTTGCTCAAAACTTGCTGTGCTGGTGCAGACAGTGGCACCCGACATGCCTGCGTTGTCGTTTTCACCCGGGCACTCTTTGGGCGGGCGCAGCACGCAGAAACACCTAGATTGCAGATAAGCGCCTTTTCTCATTGACCGCGACGAACAGAGAAGATGCACAAGCTTCTTACCATTGAGGCCGAACGGAAGGAGATATTTGCTCAAAACTTGCTGTGCTGGTGCAGACAGTGGCACCCGACATGCCTGCGTTGTCGATTTAACCCGGGCACTCTTTGGGCGGGCGCAGCACGCAGATACACCTAGATTGCAGATAAGCGCCTTTTCCCATTGACCGCGACGAACAGAGAAGATGCACAAGCTTCTTGCCATTGCGGCCGAACGGAAGGAGATATTTGCTCAAAACTTGCTGTGCTGGTGCAGACAGTGGCACCCGACATGCCTGCGTTGTCGTTTTCACCCGGGCACTCTTTGGGCGGGCGCAGCACGCAGAAACACCTAGATTGCAGATAAGCGCCTTTTCCCATTGACCGCGACGAACAGAGAGGATGCACAAGCTTCTTGCCATTGCGGCCGAATGGAAGGAGATATTTGCTCAAAACTTGCTGTGCTGGTGCAGACAGGGGCACCCGACATGCCTGCGTTGTCGTTTTCACCCGGGCACTCTTTGGGCGGGCGCAGCACGCAGAAACACCTAGATTGCAGATAAGCGCCTTTTCCCATTGACCGCGACGAACAGACAAGATGCACAAGCTTCTTGCCATTGCGGCCGAACGGAAGGAGATATTTGCTCAAAACTTGCTGTGCTGGTGCAGACAGTGGCACCCGACATGCCTGCGTTGTCGTTTTCACCCGGGCACTCTTTGGGCGGGCGCAGCACGCAGAAACACCTAGATTGCAGATAAGCGCCTTTTCCCATTGACCGCGACGAACAGAGAGGATGCACAAGCTTCTTGCCATTGCGGCCGAACGGAAGGAGATATTTGCTCAAAACTTGCTGTGCTGGTGCAGACAGTGGCACCCGACATGCCTGCGTTGTCGTTTTCACCCGGGCACTCTTTGGGCGGGCGCAGCACGCAGAAACACCTAGATTGCAGATAAGCGCCTTTTCTCATTGACCGCGACGAACAGAGAAGATGCACAAGCTTCTTACCATTGAGGCCGAACGGAAGGAGATATTTGCTCAAAACTTGCTGTGCTGGTGCAGACAGTGGCACCCGACATGCCTGCGTTGTCGATTTAACCCGGGCACTCTTTGGGCGAGCGCAGCACGCAGAAACACCTAGATTGCAGATAAGCGCCTTTTCCCATTGACCGCGACGAACAGAGAAGATGCACAAGCTTCTTGCCATTGCGGCCGAACGGAAGGAGATATTTGCTCAAAACTTGCTGTGCTGGTGCAGACAGTGGCACCCGACATGCCTGCGTTGTCGTTTTCACCCGGGCACTCTTTGGGCGGGCGCAGCACGCAGAAACACCTAGATTGCAGATAAGCGCCTTTTCCCATTGACCGCGACGAACAGAGAAGATGCACAAGCTTCTTGCCATTGCGGCCGAACTGAAGGAGATATTTGCTCAAAACTTGCTGTGCTGGTGCAGACAGTGGCACCCGACATGCCTGCGTTGTCGTTTTCACCCGGGCACTCTTTGGGCGGGCGCAGCACGCAGAAACACCTAGATTGCAGATAAGCGCCTTTTCCCATTGACCGCGACGAACAGAGAAGATGCACAAGCTTCTTGCCATTGCGGCCGAACGGAATTAGATATTTGCTCAAAACTTGCTGTGCTGGTGCAGACAGTGGCACCCGACATGCCTGCGTTGTCGTTTTCACCCGGGCACTCTTTGGGCGGGCGCAGCACGCAGAAACACCTAGATTGCAGATAAGCGCCTTTTCCCATTGACCGCGACGAACAGACAAGATGCACAAGCTTCTTGCCATTGCGGCCGAACGGAAGGAGATATTTGCTCAAAACTTGCTGTGCTGGTGCAGACAGTGGCACCCGACATGTCTGCGTTGTCGTTTTCACCCGGGCACTCTTTGGGCGGGCGCAGCACGCAGAAACACCTAGATTGCAGATAAGCGCCTTTTCTCATTGACCGCGACGAACAGAGAAGATGCACAAGCTTCTTACCATTGAGGCCGAACGGAAGGAGATATTTGCTCAAAACTTGCTGTGCTGGTGCAGACAGTGGCACCCGACATGCCTGCGTTGTCGATTTAACCCGGGCACTCTTTGGGCGGGCGCAGCACGCAGAAACACCTAGATTGCAGATAAGCGCCTTTTCCCATTGACCGCGACGAACAGAGAAGATGCACAAGCTTCTTGCCATTGCGGCCGAACGGAAGGAGATATTTGCTCAAAACTTGCTGTGCTGGTGCAGACAGTGGCACCCGACATGCCTGCGTTGTCGTTTTCACCCGGGCACTCTTTGGGCGGGCGCAGCACGCAGAAACACCTAGATTGCAGATAAGCGCCTTTTCCCATTGACCGCGACGAACAGAGAAGATGCACAAGCTTCTTGCCATTGCGGCCGAATGGAAGGAGATATTTGCTCAAAAATTGCTGTGCTGGTGCAGACAGGGGCACCCGACATGCCTGCGTTGTCGTTTTCACCCGGGCACTCTTTGGGCGGGCGCAGCACGCAGAAACACCTAGATTGCAGATAAGCGCCTTTTCCCATTGACCGCGACGAACAGACAAGATGCACAAGCTTCTTGCCATTGCGGCCGAACGGAAGGAGAAATTTGCTCAAAACTTGCTGTGCTGGTGCAGACAGTGGCACCCGACATGCCTGCGTTGTCGTTTTCACCCGGGCACTCTTTGGGCGGGCGCAGCACGCAGAAACACCTAGATTGCAGATAAGCGCCTTTTCCCATTGACCGCGACGAACAGAGAGGATGCACAAGCTTCTTGCCATTGCGGCCGAACGGAAGGAGATATTTGCTCAAAACTTGCTGTGCTGGTGCAGACAGTGGCACCCGACATGCCTGCGTTGTCGATTTAACCCGGGCACTCTTTGGGCGGGCGCAGCACGCAGAAACACCTAGATTGCAGATAAGTGCCTTTTCCCATTGACCGCGACGAACAGAGAAGATGCACAAGCTTCTTGCCATTGCGGCCGAACGGAAGGAGATATTTGCTCAAAACTTGCTGTGCTGGTGCAGACAGTGGCACCCGACATGCCTGCGTTGTCGTTTTCACCCGGGCACTCTTTGGGCGGGCGCAGCACGCAGAAACACCTAGATTGCAGATAAGCGGCTTTTCCCATTGACCGCGACGAACAGAGAGGATGCACAAGCTTCTTGCCATTGCGGCCGAACGGAAGGAGATATTTGCTCAAAACTTGCTGTGCTGGTGCAGACAGTGGCACCCGACATGCCTGCGTTGTCGTTTTCACCCGGGCACTCTTTGGGCGGGCGCAGCACGCAGAAACACCTAGATTGCAGATAAGCGCCTTTTCCCATTGACCGCGACGAACAGAGAGGATGCACAAGCTTCTTGCCATTGCGGCCGAATGGAAGGAGATATTTGCTCAAAAATTGCTGTGCTGGTGCAGACAGGTGCACCCGACATGCCTGCGTTGTCGTTTTCACCCGGGCACTCTTTGGGCGGGCGCAGCACGCAGAAACACCTAGATTGCAGATAAGCGCCTTTTCCGATTGACCGCGACGAACAGACAAGATGTACAAGCTTCTTGCCATTGCGGCCGAACGGAAGGAGATATTTGCTCAAAACTTGCTGTGCTGGTGCAGACAGTGGCACCCGACATGCCTGCGTTGTCGTTTTCACCCGGGCACTCTTTGGGCGGGCGCAGCACGCAGAAACACCTAGATTGCAGATAAGCGCCTTTTCCCATTGACCGCGACGAACAGAGAGGATGCACAAGCTTCTTGCCATTGCGGCCGAACGGAAGGAGATATTTGCTCAAAACTTGCTGTGCTGGTGCAGACAGGGGCACCCGACATGCCTGCCTTGTCATTTTCACCCGGGCACTCTTTGGGCGGGCGCAGCACGCAGAAACACCTAGATTGCAGATAAGCGCCTTTTCTCATTGACCGCGACGAACAGAGAAGATGCACAAGCTTCTTACCATTGAGGCCGAACGGAAGGAGATATTTGCTCAAAACTTGCTGTGCTGGTGCAGACAGTGGCACCCGACATGCCTGCGTTGTCGTTTTCACCCGGGCACTCTTTGGGCGGGCGCAGCACGCAGAAACACCTAGATTGCAGATAAGCGCCTTTTCCCATTGACCGCAACGAACAGAGAAGATGCACAAGCTTCTTGCCATTGCGGCCGAACGGAATTAGATATTTGCTCAAAACTTGCTGTGCTGGTGCAGACAGGGGCACCCGACATGCCTGCGTTGTCGTTTTCACCCGGGCACTCTTTGGGCGGGCGCAGCACGCAGAAACACCTAGATTGCAGATAAGCGCCTTTTCCCATTGACCGCGACGAACAGAGAGGATGCACAAGCTTCTTGCCATTGCGGCCGAACGGAAGGAGATATTTGCTCAAAACTTGCTGTGCTGGTGCAGACAGTGGCACCCGACATGCCTGCGTTGTCGTTTTCACCCGGGCACTCTTTGGGCGGGCGCAGCACGCAGAAACACCTAGATTGCAGATAAGCGCCTTTTCCCATTGACCGCGACGAACCGAGAAGATGCACAAGCTTCTTGCCATTGCGGCCGAACGGAAGGAGATATTTGCTCAAAACTTGCTGTGCTGGTGCAGACAGGGGCACCCGACATGCCTGCGTTGTCGTTTTCACCGGGGCACTCTTTGGGCGGGCGCAGCACGCAGAAACACCTAGATTGCAGATAAGCGCCTTTTCCCATTGACCGCGACGAACAGACAAGATGCACAAGCTTCTTGCCATTGCGGCCGAACGGAAGGAGATATTTGCTCAAAACTTGCTGTGCTGGTGCAGACAGTGGCACCCGACATGCCTGCGTTGTCGTTTTCACCAGGGCACTCTTTGGGTCGGCGCAGCACGCAGAAACACCTAGATTGCAGATAAGCGCCTTTTCCCATTGACCGCGACGAACAGAGAGGATGCACAAGCTTCTTGCCATTGCGGCCGAATGGAAGGAGATATTTGCTCAAAAATTGCTGTGCTGGTGCAGACAGGGGCACCCGACATGCCTGCGTTGTCGTTTTCACCCGGGCACTCTTTGGGCGGGCGCAGCACGCAGAAACACCTAGATTGCAGATAAGCGCCTTTTCCCATTGACCGCGACGAACAGACAAGATGCACAAGCTTCTTGCCATTGCGGCCGAACGGAAGGAGATATTTGCTCAAAACTTGCTGTGCTGGTGCAGACAGTGGCACCCGACATGCCTGCGTTGTCGTTTTCACCCGGGCACTCTTTGGGCGGGCTTAGCACGCAGAAACACCTAGATTGCAGATAAGCGCCTTTTCCCATTGACCGCGACGAACAGAGAAGATGCACAAGCTTCTTACCATTGAGGCCGAACGGAAGGAGATATTTGCTCAAAACTTGCTGTGCTGGTGCAGACAGTGGCACCCGACATGCCTGCGTTGTCGATTTAACCCGGGCACTCTTTGGGCGTGCGCAGCACACAGAAACACCTAGATTGCAGATAAGCGCCTTTTCCCATTGACCGCGACGAACAGAGAAGATGCACAAGCTTCTTGCCATTGCGGCCGAACGGAAGGAGATATTTGCTCAAAACTTGCTGTGCTGGTGCAGACAGTGGCACCCGACATGCCTGCGTTGTCGTTTTCACCCGGGCACTCTTTGGGCGGGCGCAGCACGCAGAAACACCTAGATTGCAGATAAGCGCCTTTTCCCATTGACCGCGACGAACAGACAAGATGCACAAGCTTCTTGCCATTGCGGCCGAACGGAAGGAGATATTTGCTCAAAACTTGCTGTGCTGGTGCAGACAGTGGCACCCGACATGCCTGCGTTGTCGTTTTCACCCGGGCACTCTTTGGGCGGGCGCAGCACGCAGAAACACCTAGATTGCAGATAAGCGCCTTTTCCCATTGACCGCGACGAACAGACAAGATGCACAAGCTTCTTGCCATTGCGGCCGAACGGAAGGAGATATTTGCTCAAAACTTGCTGTGCTGGTGCAGACAGTGGCACCCGACATGCCTGCGTTGTCGTTTTCACCCGGGCACTCTTTGGGCGGGCGCAGCACGCAGAAACACCTAGATTGCAGATAAGCGCCTTTTCCCATTGACCGCGACGAACAGAGAAGATGCACAAGCTTCTTGCCATTGCGGCCGAACGGAAGGAGATATTTGCTCAAAACTTGCTGTGCTGGTGCAGACAGTGGCACCCGACATGCCTGCGTTGTCGTTTTCACCCGGGCACTCTTTGGGCGGGCGCAGCACGCAGAAACACCTAGATTGCAGATAAGCGCCTTTTCCCATTGACCGCGACGAACAGAGAGGATGCACAAGCTTCTTGCCATTGCGGCCGAATGGAAGGCGATATTTGCTCAAAAATTGCTGTGCTGGTGCAGACAGGGGCACCCGACATGCCTGCGTTGTCGTTTTCACCCGGGCACTCTTTGGGCGGGCGCAGCACGCAGAAACACCTAGATTGCAGATAAGCGCCTTTTCCCATTGACCGCGACGAACAGACAAGATGCACAAGCTTCTTGCCATTGCGGCCGAACGGAAGGAGATATTTGCTCAAAACTTGCTGTGCTGGTGCAGACAGTGGCACCCGACATGCCTGCGTTGTCGTTTTCACCCGGGCACTCTTTGGGCGGGCGCAGCACGCAGAAACACCTAGATTGCAGATAAGCGCCTTTTCCCATTGACCGCGACGAACAGAGAGGATGCACAAGCTTCTTGCCATTGCGGCCGAACGGAAGGAGATATTTGCTCAAAACTTGCTGTGCTGGTGCAGACAGTGGCACCCGACATGCCTGCGTTGTCGTTTTCACCCGGGCACTCTTTGGGCGGGCGCAGCACGCAGAAACACCTAGATTGCAGATAAGCGCCTTTTCCCATTGACCGCGACGAACAGAGAAGATGCACAAGCTTCTTGCCATTGCGGTCGAACGGAAGGAGATATTTGCTCAAAACTTACTGTGCTGGTGCAGACAGTGGCACCCGACATGCCTGCGTTGTCGTTTTCACCCGGGCACTCTTTGGGCGGGCGCAGCACGCAGAAACACCTAGATTGCAGATAAGCGCCTTTTCCCATTGACCGCGACGAACAGAGAAGATGCACAAGCTTCTTGCCATTGCGGCCGAACGGAAGGAGATATTTGCTCAAAACTTGCTGTGCTGGTGCAGACAGTGGCACCCGACATGCCTGCGTTGTCGTTTTCACCCGGGCACTCTTTGGGCGGCCGCAGCACGCAGAAACACCTAGATTGCAGATAAGCGCCTTTTCCCATTGACCGCGACGAACAGAGAAGATGCACAAGCTTCTTGCCATTGCGGCCGAACGGAAGGAGATATTTGCTCAAAACTTGCTGTGCTGGTGCAGACAGTGGCACCCGACATGCCTGCGTTGTTGTTTTCACCCGGGCACTCTTTGGGCGGGCGCAGCACGCAGAAACACCTAGATTGCAGATAAGCGCCTTTTCCCATTGACCGCGACGAACAGAGAGGATGCACAAGCTTCTTGCCATTGCGGCCGAACGGAAGGAGATATTTGCTCAAAACGTGCTGTGCTGGTGCAGACAGTGGCACCCGACATGCCTGCGTTGTCGTTTTCACCCGGGCACTCTTTGGGCGGGCGCAGCACGCAGAAACACCTAGATTGCAGATAAGCTCCTTTTCCCATTGACCGCGACGAACAGAGAAGATGCACAAGCTTCTTGCCATTGCGGCCGAACGGAAGGAGATATTTGCTCAAAACTTGCTGTGCTGGTGCAGACAGTGGCACCCGACATGCCTGCGTTGTCGTTTTCACCCGGGCACTCTTTGGGCGGGCGCAGCACGCAGAAACACCTAGATTGCAGATAAGCGCCTTTTCCCATTGACCGCGACGAACAGAGAAGATGCACAAGCTTCTTGCCATTGCGGCCGAACTGAAGGAGATATTTGCTCAAAACTTGCTGTGCTGGTGCAGACAGTGGCACCCGACATGCCTGCGTTGTCGTTTTCACCCGGGCACTCTTTGGGCGGGCGCAGCACGCAGAAACACCTAGATTGCAGATAAGCGCCTTTTCCCATTGACCGCGACGAACAGAGAAGATGCACAAGCTTCTTGCCATTGCGGCCGAACGGAATTAGATATTTGCTCAAAACTTGCTGTGCTGGTGCAGACAGTGGCACCCGACATGCCTGCGTTGTCGTTTTCACCCGGGCACTCTTTGGGCGGGCGCAGCACGCAGAAACACCTAGATTGCAGATAAGCGCCTTTTCCCATTGACCGCGACGAACAGAGAAGATGCACAAGCTTCTTGCCATTGCGGCCGAACGGAAGGAGATATTTGCTCAAAACTTGCTGTGCTGGTGCAGACAGTGGCACCCGACATGCCTGCGTTGTCGTTTTCACCCGGGCACTCTTTGGGCGGGCGCAGCACGCAGAAACACCTAGATTGCAGATAAGCGCCTTTTCCCATTGACCGCGACGAACAGAGAAGATGCACAAGCTTCTTGCCATTGCGGCCGAACGGAAGGAGATATTTGCTCAAAACTTGCTGTGCTGGTGCAGACAGTGGCACCCGACATGCCTGCGTTGTCGTTTTCACCCGGGCACTCTTTGGGCGGGCGCAGCACGCAGAAACACCTAGATTGCAGATAAGCGCCTTTTCCCTTTGACCGCGACGAACAGAGAGGATGCACAAGCTTCTTGCCATTGCGGCCGAACGGAAGGAGCTATTTGCTCAAAACTTGCTGTGCTGGTGCAGACAGTGGCACCCGACATGCCTGCGTTGTCGTTTTCACCCGGGCACTCTTTGGGCGGGCGCAGCACGCAGAAACACCTAGATTGCAGATAAGCGCCTTTTCCCATTGACCGCGACGAACAGAGAGGATGCACAAGCTTCTTGCCATTGCGGCCGAACGGAAGGAGATATTTGCTCAAAACTTGCTGTGCTGGTGCAGACAGTGGCACCCGACATGCCTGCGTTGTCGTTTTCACCCGGGCACTCTTTGGGCGGGCGCAGCACGCAGAAACACCTAGATTGCAGATAAGCGCCTTTTCCCATTGACCGCGACGAACAGACAAGATGCACAAGCTTCTTGCCATTGCGGCCGAACGGAAGGAGATATTTGCTCAAAACTTGCTGTGCTGGTGCAGACAGTGGCACCCGACATGACTGCGTTGTCGTTTTCACCCGGGCACTCTTTGGGCGGGCGCAGCACGCAGAAACACCTAGATTGCAGATAAGCGCCTTTTCCCATTGACCGCGACGAACATAGAAGATGCACAAGCTTCTTGCCATTGCGGCCGAACGGAAGGAGATATTTGCTCAAAACTTGCTGTGCTGGTGCAGACAGTGGCACCCGACATGCCTGCGTTGTCGTTTTCACCCGGGCACTCTTTGGGCGGGCGCAGCACGCAGAAACACCTAGATTGCAGATAAGCGCCTTTTCCCATTGACCGCGACGAACAGAGAAGATGCACAAGCTTCTTGCCAATGCGGCCGAACGGAAGGAGATATTTGCTCAAAACTTGCTGTGCTGGTGCAGACAGGGGCACCCGACATGCCTGCGTTGTCGTTTTCACCCGGGCACTCTTTGGGCGGGCGCAGCACGCAGAAACACCTAGATTGCAGATAAGCGCCTTTTCCCATTGACCGCGACGAACAGACAAGATGCACAAGCTTCTTGCCATTGCGGCCGAACGGAAGGAGATATTTGCTCAAAACTTGCTGTGCTGGTGCAGACAGTGGCACCCGACATGCCTGCGTTGTCGTTTTCACCCGGGCACTCTTTGGGCGGGCGCAGCACGCAGAAACACCTAGATTGCAGATAAGCGCCTTTTCCCATTGACCGCGACGAACAGAGAGGATGCACAAGCTTCTTGCCATTGCGGCCGAACGGAAGGAGATATTTGCTCAAAACTTGCTGTGCTGGTGCAGACAGTGGCACCCGACATGCCTGCGTTGTCGTTTTCACCCGGGCACTCTTTGGGCGGGCGCAGCACGCAGAAACACCTAGATTGCAGATAAGCGCCTTTACCCATTGACCGCGACGAACAGAGAGGATGCACAAGCTTCTTGCCATTGCGGCCGAACGGAAGGAGATATTTGCTCAAAACTTGCTGTGCTGGTGCAGACAGTGGCACCCGACATGCCTGCGTTGTCGATTTAACCCGGGCACTCTTTGGGCGGGCGCAGCACGCAGAAACACCTAGATTGCAGATAAGCGCCTTTTCCCATTGACCGCGACGAACAGAGAGGATGCACAAGCTTCTTGCCATTGCGGCCGAACGGAAGGAGATATTTGCTCAAAACTTGCTGTGCTGGTGCAGACAGTGGCACCCGACATGCCTGCGTTGTCGTTTTCACCCGGGCACTCTTTGGGCGGGCGCAGCACGCAGAAACACCTAGATTGCAGATAAGCGCCTTTTCCCATTGACCGCGACGAACAGACAAGATGCACAAGCTTCTTGCCATTGCGGCCGAACGGAAGGAGATATTTGCTCAAAACTTGCTGTGCTGGTGCAGACAGTGGCACCCGACATGACTGCGTTGTCGTTTTCACCCGGGCACTCTTTGGGCGGGCGCAGCACGCAGAAACACCTAGATTGCAGATAAGCGCCTTTTCCCATTGACCGCGACGAACATAGAAGATGCACAAGCTTCTTGCCATTGCGGCCGAACGGAAGGAGATATTTGCTCAAAACTTGCTGTGCTGATGCAGACAGTGGCACCCGACATGCCTGCGTTGTCGTTTTCACCCGGGCACTCTTTGGGCGGGCGCAGCACGCAGAAACACCTAGATTGCAGATAAGCGCCTTTTCCCATTGACCGCGACGAACAGAGAAGATGCACAAGCTTCTTGCCATTGCGGCCGAACGGAAGGAGATATTTGCTCAAAACTTGCTGTGCTGGTGCAGACAGTGGCACCCGACATGCCTGCGTTGTCGTTTTCACCCGGGCACTCTTTGGGCGGGCGCAGCACGCAGAAACACCTAGATTGCAGATAAGCGCCTTTTCCCATTGACCGCGACGAACAGAGAAGATGCACAAGCTTCTTGCCATTGCGGCCGAACTGAAGGAGATATTTGCTCAAAACTTGCTGTGCTGGTGCAGACAGTGGCACCCGACATGCCTGCGTTGTCGTTTTCACCCGGGCACTCTTTGGGCGGGCGCAGCACGCAGAAACACCTAGATTGCAGATAAGCGCCTTTTCCCATTGACCGCGACGAACAGAGAAGATGCACAAGCTTCTTGCCATTGCGGCCGAACGGAATTAGATATTTGCTCAAAACTTGCTGTGCTGGTGCAGACAGTGGCACCCGACATGCCTGCGTTGTCGTTTTCACCCGGGCACTCTTTGGGCGGGCGCAGCACGCAGAAACACCTAGATTGCAGATAAGCGCCTTTTCCCATTGACCGCGACGAACAGACAAGATGCACAAGCTTCTTGCCATTGCGGCCGAACGGAAGGAGATATTTGCTCAAAACTTGCTGTGCTGGTGCAGACAGTGGCACCCGACATGCCTGCGTTGTCGTTTTCACCAGGGCACTCTTTGGGCGGGCGCAGCACGCAGAAACACCTAGATTGCAGATAAGCGCCTTTTCCCATTGACCGCGACGAACAGAGAAGATGCACAAGCTTCTTGCCTATGCGGCCGAATGGAAGGAGATATTTGCTCAAAACTTGCTGTGCTGGTGCAGACAGGGGCACCCGACATGCCTGCGTTGTCGTTTTCACCCGGGCACTCTTTGGGCGGGCGCAGCACGCAGAAACACCTAGATTGCAGATAAGCGCCTTTTCCCATTGACCGCGACGAACAGACAAGATGCACAAGCTTCTTGCCATTGCGGCCGAACGGAAGGAGATATTTGCTCAAAACTTGCTGTGCTGGTGCAGACAGTGGCACCCCACATGCCTGCGTTGTCGTTTTCACCCGGGCACTCTTTGGGCGGGCGCAGCACGCAGAAACACCTAGATTGCAGATAAGCGCCTTTTCCCATTGACCGCGACGAACAGAGAGGATGCACAAGCTTCTTGCCATTGCGGCCGAACGGAAGGAGATATTTGCTCAAAACTTGCTGTGCTGGTGCAGACAGTGGCACCCGACATGCCTGCGTTGTCGTTTTCACCCGGGCACTCTTTGGGCGGGCGCAGCACGCAGAAACACCTAGATTGCAGATAAGCGCCTTTTCTCATTGACCGCGACGAACAGAGAAGATGCACAAGCTTCTTGCCATTGCGGCCGAACGGAAGGAGATATTTGCTCAAAACTTGCTGTGCTGGTGCAGACAGTGGCACCCGACATGCCTGCGTTGTCGTTTTCACCCGGGCACTCTTTGGGCGGGCGCAGCACGCAGAAACACCTAGATTGCAGATAAGCGCCTTTTCCCATTGACCGCGACGAACAGAGAAGATGCACAAGCTTCTTGCCATTGCGGTCGAACGGAAGGAGATATTTGCTCAAAACTTACTGTGCTGGTGCAGACAGTGGCACCCGACATGCCTGCGTTGTCGTTTTCACCCGGGCACTCTTTGGGCGGGCGCAGCACGCAGAAACACCTAGATTGCAGATAAGCGCCTTTTCCCATTGACCGCGACGAACAGAGAAGATGCACAAGCTTCTTGCCATTGCGGCCGAACGGAAGGAGATATTTGCTCAAAACTTGCTGTGCTGGTGCAGACAGTGGCACCCGACATGCCTGCGTTGTCGTTTTCACCCGGGCACTCTTTGGGCGGCCGCAGCACGCAGAAACACCTAGATTGCAGATAAGCGCCTTTTCCCATTGACCGCGACGAACAGAGAAGATGCACAAGCTTCTTGCCATTGCGGCCGAACGGAAGGAGATATTTGCTCAAAACTTGCTGTGCTGGTGCAGACAGTGGCACCCGACATGCCTGCGTTGTCGTTTTCACCCGGGCACTCTTTGGGCGGGCGCAGCACGCAGAAACACCTAGATTGCAGATAAGCGCCTTTTCCCATTGACCGCGACGAACAGAGAGGATGCACAAGCTTCTTGCCATTGCGGCCGAACGGAAGGAGATATTTGCTCAAAACGTGCTGTGCTGGTGCAGACAGTGGCACCCGACATGCCTGCGTTGTCGTTTTCACCCGGGCACTCTTTGGGCGGGCGCAGCACGCAGAAACACCTAGATTGCAGATAAGCTCCTTTTCCCATTGACCGCGACGAACAGAGAAGATGCACAAGCTTCTTGCCATTGCGGCCGAACGGAAGGAGATATTTGCTCAAAACTTGCTGTGCTGGTGCAGACAGTGGCACCCGACATGCCTGCGTTGTCGTTTTCACCCGGGCACTCTTTGGGCGGGCGCAGCACGCAGAAACACCTAGATTGCAGATAAGCGCCTTTTCCCATTGACCGCGACGAACAGAGAAGATGCACAAGCTTCTTGCCATTGCGGCCGAACTGAAGGAGATATTTGCTCAAAACTTGCTGTGCTGGTGCAGACAGTGGCACCCGACATGCCTGCGTTGTCGTTTTCACCCGGGCACTCTTTGGGCGGGCGCAGCACGCAGAAACACCTAGATTGCAGATAAGCGCCTTTTCCCATTGACCGCGACGAACAGAGAAGATGCACAAGCTTCTTGCCATTGCGGCCGAACGGAATTAGATATTTGCTCAAAACTTGCTGTGCTGGTGCAGACAGTGGCACCCGACATGCCTGCGTTGTCGTTTTCACCCGGGCACTCTTTGGGCGGGCGCAGCACGCAGAAACACCTAGATTGCAGATAAGCGCCTTTTCCCATTGACCGCGACGAACAGAGAAGATGCACAAGCTTCTTGCCATTGCGGCCGAACGGAAGGAGATATTTGCTCAAAACTTGCTGTGCTGGTGCAGACAGTGGCACCCGACATGCCTGCGTTGTCGTTTTCACCCGGGCACTCTTTGGGCGGGCGCAGCACGCAGAAACACCTAGATTGCAGATAAGCGCCTTTTCCCATTGACCGCGACGAACAGAGAAGATGCACAAGCTTCTTGCCATTGCGGCCGAACGGAAGGAGATATTTGCTCAAAACTTGCTGTGCTGGTGCAGACAGTGGCACCCGACATGCCTGCGTTGTCGTTTTCACCCGGGCACTCTTTGGGCGGGCGCAGCACGCAGAAACACCTAGATTGCAGATAAGCGCCTTTTCCCTTTGACCGCGACGAACAGAGAGGATGCACAAGCTTCTTGCCATTGCGGCCGAACGGAAGGAGCTATTTGCTCAAAACTTGCTGTGCTGGTGCAGACAGTGGCACCCGACATGCCTGCGTTGTCGTTTTCACCCGGGCACTCTTTGGGCGGGCGCAGCACGCAGAAACACCTAGATTGCAGATAAGCGCCTTTTCCCATTGACCGCGACGAACAGAGAGGATGCACAAGCTTCTTGCCATTGCGGCCGAACGGAAGGAGATATTTGCTCAAAACTTGCTGTGCTGGTGCAGACAGTGGCACCCGACATGCCTGCGTTGTCGTTTTCACCCGGGCACTCTTTGGGCGGGCGCAGCACGCAGAAACACCTAGATTGCAGATAAGCGCCTTTTCCCATTGACCGCGACGAACAGACAAGATGCACAAGCTTCTTGCCATTGCGGCCGAACGGAAGGAGATATTTGCTCAAAACTTGCTGTGCTGGTGCAGACAGTGGCACCCGACATGACTGCGTTGTCGTTTTCACCCGGGCACTCTTTGGGCGGGCGCAGCACGCAGAAACACCTAGATTGCAGATAAGCGCCTTTTCCCATTGACCGCGACGAACATAGAAGATGCACAAGCTTCTTGCCATTGCGGCCGAACGGAAGGAGATATTTGCTCAAAACTTGCTGTGCTGGTGCAGACAGTGGCACCCGACATGCCTGCGTTGTCGTTTTCACCCGGGCACTCTTTGGGCGGGCGCAGCACGCAGAAACACCTAGATTGCAGATAAGCGCCTTTTCCCATTGACCGCGACGAACAGAGAAGATGCACAAGCTTCTTGCCAATGCGGCCGAACGGAAGGAGATATTTGCTCAAAACTTGCTGTGCTGGTGCAGACAGGGGCACCCGACATGCCTGCGTTGTCGTTTTCACCCGGGCACTCTTTGGGCGGGCGCAGCACGCAGAAACACCTAGATTGCAGATAAGCGCCTTTTCCCATTGACCGCGACGAACAGACAAGATGCACAAGCTTCTTGCCATTGCGGCCGAACGGAAGGAGATATTTGCTCAAAACTTGCTGTGCTGGTGCAGACAGTGGCACCCGACATGCCTGCGTTGTCGTTTTCACCCGGGCACTCTTTGGGCGGGCGCAGCACGCAGAAACACCTAGATTGCAGATAAGCGCCTTTTCCCATTGACCGCGACGAACAGAGAGGATGCACAAGCTTCTTGCCATTGCGGCCGAACGGAAGGAGATATTTGCTCAAAACTTGCTGTGCTGGTGCAGACAGTGGCACCCGACATGCCTGCGTTGTCGTTTTCACCCGGGCACTCTTTGGGCGGGCGCAGCACGCAGAAACACCTAGATTGCAGATAAGCGCCTTTACCCATTGACCGCGACGAACAGAGAGGATGCACAAGCTTCTTGCCATTGCGGCCGAACGGAAGGAGATATTTGCTCAAAACTTGCTGTGCTGGTGCAGACAGTGGCACCCGACATGCCTGCGTTGTCGATTTCACCCGGGCACTCTTTGGGCGGGCGCAGCACGCAGAAACACCTAGATTGCAGATAAGCGCCTTTTCCCATTGACCGCGACGAACAGAGAGGATGCACAAGCTTCTTGCCATTGCGGCCGAACGGAAGGAGATATTTGCTCAAAACTTGCTGTGCTGGTGCAGACAGTGGCACCCGACATGCCTGCGTTGTCGTTTTCACCCGGGCACTCTTTGGGCGGGCGCAGCACGCAGAAACACCTAGATTGCAGATAAGCGCCTTTTCCCATTGACCGCGACGAACAGACAAGATGCACAAGCTTCTTGCCATTGCGGCCGAACGGAAGGAGATATTTGCTCAAAACTTGCTGTGCTGGTGCAGACAGTGGCACCCGACATGACTGCGTTGTCGTTTTCACCCGGGCACTCTTTGGGCGGGCGCAGCACGCAGAAACACCTAGATTGCAGATAAGCGCCTTTTCCCATTGACCGCGACGAACATAGAAGATGCACAAGCTTCTTGCCATTGCGGCCGAACGGAAGGAGATATTTGCTCAAAACTTGCTGTGCTGATGCAGACAGTGGCACCCGACATGCCTGCGTTGTCGTTTTCACCCGGGCACTCTTTGGGCGGGCGCAGCACGCAGAAACACCTAGATTGCAGATAAGCGCCTTTTCCCATTGACCGCGACGAACAGAGAAGATGCACAAGCTTCTTGCCATTGCGGCCGAACGGAAGGAGATATTTGCTCAAAACTTGCTGTGCTGGTGCAGACAGTGGCACCCGACATGCCTGCGTTGTCGTTTTCACCCGGGCACTCTTTGGGCGGGCGCAGCACGCAGAAACACCTAGATTGCAGATAAGCGCCTTTTCCCATTGACCGCGACGAACAGAGAAGATGCACAAGCTTCTTGCCATTGCGGCCGAACTGAAGGAGATATTTGCTCAAAACTTGCTGTGCTGGTGCAGACAGTGGCACCCGACATGCCTGCGTTGTCGTTTTCACCCGGGCACTCTTTGGGCGGGCGCAGCACGCAGAAACACCTAGATTGCAGATAAGCGCCTTTTCCCATTGACCGCGACGAACAGAGAAGATGCACAAGCTTCTTGCCATTGCGGCCGAACGGAATTAGATATTTGCTCAAAACTTGCTGTGCTGGTGCAGACAGTGGCACCCGACATGCCTGCGTTGTCGTTTTCACCCGGGCACTCTTTGGGCGGGCGCAGCACGCAGAAACACCTAGATTGCAGATAAGCGCCTTTTCCCATTGACCGCGACGAACAGACAAGATGCACAAGCTTCTTGCCATTGCGGCCGAACGGAAGGAGATATTTGCTCAAAACTTGCTGTGCTGGTGCAGACAGTGGCACCCGACATGCCTGCGTTGTCGTTTTCACCAGGGCACTCTTTGGGCGGGCGCAGCACGCAGAAACACCTAGATTGCAGATAAGCGCCTTTTCCCATTGACCGCGACGAACAGAGAAGATGCACAAGCTTCTTGCCTATGCGGCCGAATGGAAGGAGATATTTGCTCAAAACTTGCTGTGCTGGTGCAGACAGGGGCACCCGACATGCCTGCGTTGTCGTTTTCACCCGGGCACTCTTTGGGCGGGCGCAGCACGCAGAAACACCTAGATTGCAGATAAGCGCCTTTTCCCATTGACCGCGACGAACAGACAAGATGCACAAGCTTCTTGCCATTGCGGCCGAACGGAAGGAGATATTTGCTCAAAACTTGCTGTGCTGGTGCAGACAGTGGCACCCCACATGCCTGCGTTGTCGTTTTCACCCGGGCACTCTTTGGGCGGGCGCAGCACGCAGAAACACCTAGATTGCAGATAAGCGCCTTTTCCCATTGACCGCGACGAACAGAGAGGATGCACAAGCTTCTTGCCATTGCGGCCGAACGGAAGGAGATATTTGCTCAAAACTTGCTGTGCTGGTGCAGACAGTGGCACCCGACATGCCTGCGTTGTCGTTTTCACCCGGGCACTCTTTGGGCGGGCGCAGCACGCAGAAACACCTAGATTGCAGATAAGCGCCTTTTCTCATTGACCGCGACGAACAGAGAAGATGCACAAGCTTCTTGCCATTGCGGCCGAACGGAAGGAGATATTTGCTCAAAACTTGCTGTGCTGGTGCAGACAGTGGCACCCGACATGCCTGCGTTGTCGTTTTCACCCGGGCACTCTTTGGGCGGGCGCAGCACGCAGAAACACCTAGATTGCAGATAAGCGCCTTTTCCCATTGACCGCGACGAACAGAGAAGATGCACAAGCTTCTTGCCAATGCGGCCGAACGGAAGGAGATATTTGCTCAAAACTTGCTGTGCTGGTGCAGACAGTGGCACCCGACATGCCTGCGTTGTCGTTTTCACCCGGGCACTCTTTGGGCGGGCGCAGCACGCAGAAACACCTAGATTGCAGATAAGCGCCTTTTCCCATTGACCGCGACGAACAGAGAGGATGCACAAGCTTCTTGCCATTGCGGCCGAACGGAAGGAGATATTTGCTCAAAACTTGCTGTGCTGGTGCAGACAGTGGCACCCGACATGCCTGCGTTGTCGTTTTCACCCGGGCACTCTTTGGGCGGGCGCAGCACGCAGAAACACCTAGATTGCAGATAAGCGCCTTTACCCATTGACCGCGACGAACAGAGAGGATGCACAAGCTTCTTGCCATTGCGGCCGAACGGAAGGAGATATTTGCTCAAAACTTGCTGTGCTGGTGCAGACAGTGGCACCCGACATGCCTGCGTTGTCGATTTAACCCGGGCACTCTTTGGGCGGGCGCAGCACGCAGAAACACCTAGATTGCAGATAAGCGCCTTTTCCCATTGACCGCGACGAACAGAGAAGATGCACAAGCTTCTTGCCATTGCGGCCGAACGGAAGGAGATATTTGCTCAAAACTTGCTGTGCTGGTGCAGACAGTGGCACCCGACATGCCTGCGTTGTCGTTTTCACCCGGGCACTCTTTGGGCGGGCGCAGCACGCAGAAACACCTAGATTGCAGATAAGCGCCTTTTCCCATTGACCGCGACGAACAGAGAGGATGCACAAGCTTCTTGCCATTGCGGCCGAATGGAAGGCGATATTTGCTCAAAAATTGCTGTGCTGGTGCAGACAGGGGCACCCGACATGCCTGCGTTGTCGTTTTCACCCGGGCACTCTTTGGGCGGGCGCAGCACGCAGAAACACCTAGATTGCAGATAAGCGCCTTTTCCCATTGACCGCGACGAACAGACAAGATGCACAAGCTTCTTGCCATTGCGGCCGAACGGAAGGAGATATTTGCTCAAAACTTGCTGTGCTGGTGCAGACAGTGGCACCCGACATGCCTGCGTTGTCGTTTTCACCCGAGCACTCTTTGGGCGGGCGCAGCACGCAGAAACACCTAGATTGCAGATAAGCGCCTTTTCTCATTGACCGCGACGAACAGAGAAGATGCACAAGCTTCTTACCATTGAGGCCGAACGGAAGGAGATATTTGCTCAAAACTTGCTGTGCTGGTGCAGACAGTGGCACCCGACATGCCTGCGTTGTCGTTTTCACCCGGGCACTCTTTGGGCGGGCGCAGCACGCAGAAACACCTAGATTGCAGATAAGCGCCTTTTCCCATTGACCGCGACGAACAGAGAGGATGCACAAGCTTCTTGCCATTGCGGCCGAATGGAAGGAGATATTTGCTCAAAAATTGCTGTGCTGGTGCAGACAGGGGCACCCGACATGCCTGCGTTGTCGTTTTCACCCGGGCACTCTTTGGGCGGGCGCAGCACGCAGAAACACCTAGATTGCAGATAAGCGCCTTTTCCCATTGACCGCGACGAACAGAGAAGATGCACAAGCTTCTTGCCATTGCGGCCGAACGGAATTAGATATTTGCTCAAAACTTGCTGTGCTGGTGCAGACAGTGGCACCCGACATGCCTGCGTTGTCGTTTTCACCCGGGCACTCTTTGGGCGGGCGCAGCACGCAGAAACACCTAGATTGCAGATAAGCGCCTTTTCCCATTGACCGCGACGAACAGAGAAGATGCACAAGCTTCTTGCCATTGCGGCCGAACGGAAGGAGATATTTGCTCAAAACTTGCTGTGCTGGTGCAGACAGTGGCACCCGACATGCCTGCGTTGTCGTTTTCACCCGGGCACTCTTTGGGCGGGCGCAGCACGCAGAAACACCTAGATTGCAGATAAGCGCCTTTTCCCATTGACCGCGACGAACAGAGAGGATGCACAAGCTTCTTGCCATTGCGGCCGAATGGAAGGAGATATTTGCTCAAAAATTGCTGTGCTGGTGCAGACAGGGGCACCCGACATGACTGCGTTGTCGTTTTCACCCGGGCACTCTTTGGGCGGGCGCAGCACGCAGAAACACCTAGATTGCAGATAAGCGCCTTTTCCCATTGACCGCGACGAACAGAGAGGATGCACAAGCTTCTTGCCATTGCGGCCGAACGGAAGGAGATATTTGCTCAAAACTTGCTGTGCTGGTGCAGACAGTGGCACCCGACATGCCTGCGTTGTCGTTTTCACCCGGGCACTCTTTGGGCGGGCGCAGCACGCAGAAACACCTAGATTGCAGATAAGCGCCTTTTCCCATTGACCGCGACGAACAGAGAAGATGCACAAGCTTCTTGCCATTGCGGCCGAACTGAAGGAGATATTTGCTCAAAACTTGCTGTGCTGGTGCAGACAGTGGCACCCGACATGCCTGCGTTGTCGTTTTCACCCGGGCACTCTTTGGGCGGGCGCAGCACGCAGAAACACCTAGATTGCAGATAAGCGCCTTTTCCCATTGACCGCGACGAACAGAGAAGATGCACAAGCTTCTTGCCATTGCGGCCGAACGGAAGGAGATATTTGCTCAAAACTTGCTGTGCTGGTGCAGACAGTGGCACCCGACATGCCTGCGTTGTCGTTTTCACCCGGGCACTCTTTGGGCGGGCGCAGCACGCAGAAACACCTAGATTGCAGATAAGCGCCTTTTCCCATTGACCGCGACGAACAGAGAGGATGCACAAGCTTCTTGCCATTGCGGCCGAATGGAAGGAGATATTTGCTCAAAAATTGCTGTGCTGGTGCAGACAGGGGCACCCGACATGCCTGCGTTGTCGTTTTCACCCGGGCACTCTTTGGGCGGGCGCAGCACGCAGAAACACCTAGATTGCAGATAAGCGCCTTTTCCCATTGACCGCGACGAACAGACAAGATGCACAAGCTTCTTGCCATTGCGGCCGAACGGAAGGAGATATTTGCTCAAAACTTGCTGTGCTGGTGCAGACAGTGGCACCCGACATGCCTGCGTTGTCGTTTTCACCCAGGCACTCTTTGGGCGGGCGCAGCACGCAGAAACACCTAGATTGCAGATAAGCGCCTTTTCCCATTGACCGCGACGAACAGACAAGATGCACAAGCTTCTTGCCATTGCGGCCGAACGGAAGGAGATATTTGCTCAAAACTTGCTGTGCTGGTGCAGACAGTGGCACCCGACATGCCTGCGTTGTCGTTTTCACCCGGGCACTCTTTGGGCGGGCGCAGCACGCAGAAACACCTAGATTGCAGATAAGCGCCTTTTCCCATTGACCGCGACGAACAGAGAGGATGCACAAGCTTCTTGCCATTGCGGCCGAATGGAAGGAGATATTTGCTCAAAAACTGCTGTGCTGGTGCAGACAGGGGCACCCGACATGCCTGCGTTGTCGTTTTCACCCGGGCACTCTTTGGGCGGGCGCAGCACGCAGAAACACCTAGATTGCAGATAAGCGCCTTTTCCCATTGACCGCGACGAACAGACAAGATGCACAAGCTTCTTGCCATTGCGGCCGAACGGAAGGAGATATTTGCTCAAAACTTGCTGTGCTGGTGCAGACAGTGGCACCCGACATGCCTGCGTTGTCGTTTTCACCCGGGCACTCTTTGGGCGGGCTTAGCACGCAGAAACACCTAGATTGCAGATAAGCGCCTTTTCCCATTGACCGCGACGAACAGAGAAGATGCACAAGCTTCTTACCATTGAGGCCGAACGGAAGGAGATATTTGCTCAAAACTTGCTGTGCTGGTGCAGACAGTGGCACCCGACATGCCTGCGTTGTCGATTTAACCCGGGCACTCTTTGGGCGTGCGCAGCACACAGAAACACCTAGATTGCAGATAAGCGCCTTTTCCCATTGACCGCGACGAACAGAGAAGATGCACAAGCTTCTTGCCATTGCGGCCGAACGGAAGGAGATATTTGCTCAAAACTTGCTGTGCTGGTGCAGACAGTGGCACCCGACATGCCTGCGTTGTCGTTTTCACCCGGGCACTCTTTGGGCGGGCGCAGCACGCAGAAACACCTAGATTGCAGATAAGCGCCTTTTCCCATTGACCGCGACGAACAGACAAGATGCACAAGCTTCTTGCCATTGCGGCCGAACGGAAGGAGATATTTGCTCAAAACTTGCTGTGCTGGTGCAGACAGTGGCACCCGACATGCCTGCGTTGTCGTTTTCACCCGGGCACTCTTTGGGCGGGCGCAGCACGCAGAAACACCTAGATTGCAGATAAGCGCCTTTTCCCATTGACCGCGACGAACAGACAAGATGCACAAGCTTCTTGCCATTGCGGCCGAACGGAAGGAGATATTTGCTCAAAACTTGCTGTGCTGGTGCAGACAGTGGCACCCGACATGCCTGCGTTGTCGTTTTCACCCGGGCACTCTTTGGGCGGGCGCAGCACGCAGAAACACCTAGATTGCAGATAAGCGCCTTTTCCCATTGACCGCGACGAACAGAGAAGATGCACAAGCTTCTTGCCATTGCGGCCGAACAGAAGGAGATATTTGCTCAAAACTTGCTGTGCTGGTGCAGACAGTGGCACCCGACATGCCTGCGTTGTCGTTTTCACCCGGGCACTCTTTGGGCGGGCGCAGCACGCAGAAACACCTAGATTGCAGATAAGCGCCTTTTCCCATTGACCGCGACGAACAGAGAGGATGCACAAGCTTCTTGCCATTGCGGCCGAATGGAAGGCGATATTTGCTCAAAAATTGCTGTGCTGGTGCAGACAGGGGCACCCGACATGCCTGCGTTGTCGTTTTCACCCGGGCACTCTTTGGGCGGGCGCAGCACGCAGAAACACCTAGATTGCAGATAAGCGCCTTTTCCCATTGACCGCGACGAACAGACAAGATGCACAAGCTTCTTGCCATTGCGGCCGAACGGAAGGAGATATTTGCTCAAAACTTGCTGTGCTGGTGCAGACAGTGGCACCCGACATGCCTGCGTTGTCGTTTTCACCCGGGCACTCTTTGGGCGGGCGCAGCACGCAGAAACACCTAGATTGCAGATAAGCGCCTTTTCCCATTGACCGCGACGAACAGAGAGGATGCACAAGCTTCTTGCCATTGCGGCCGAACGGAAGGAGATATTTGCTCAAAACTTGCTGTGCTGGTGCAGACAGTGGCACCCGACATGCCTGCGTTGTCGTTTTCACCCGGGCACTCTTTGGGCGGGCGCAGCACGCAGAAACACCTAGATTGCAGATAAGCGCCTTTTCCCATTGACCGCGACGAACAGAGAAGATGCACAAGCTTCTTGCCATTGCGGTCGAACGGAAGGAGATATTTGCTCAAAACTTACTGTGCTGGTGCAGACAGTGGCACCCGACATGCCTGCGTTGTCGTTTTCACCCGGGCACTCTTTGGGCGGGCGCAGCACGCAGAAACACCTAGATTGCAGATAAGCGCCTTTTCCCATTGACCGCGACGAACAGAGAAGATGCACAAGCTTCTTGCCATTGCGGCCGAACGGAAGGAGATATTTGCTCAAAACTTGCTGTGCTGGTGCAGACAGTGGCACCCGACATGCCTGCGTTGTCGTTTTCACCCGGGCACTCTTTGGGCGGCCGCAGCACGCAGAAACACCTAGATTGCAGATAAGCGCCTTTTCCCATTGACCGCGACGAACAGAGAAGATGCACAAGCTTCTTGCCATTGCGGCCGAACGGAAGGAGATATTTGCTCAAAACTTGCTGTGCTGGTGCAGACAGTGGCACCCGACATGCCTGCGTTGTCGTTTTCACCCGGGCACTCTTTGGGCGGGCGCAGCACGCAGAAACACCTAGATTGCAGATAAGCGCCTTTTCCCATTGACCGCGACGAACAGAGAGGATGCACAAGCTTCTTGCCATTGCGGCCGAACGGAAGGAGATATTTGCTCAAAACGTGCTGTGCTGGTGCAGACAGTGGCACCCGACATGCCTGCGTTGTCGTTTTCACCCGGGCACTCTTTGGGCGGGCGCAGCACGCAGAAACACCTAGATTGCAGATAAGCTCCTTTTCCCATTGACCGCGACGAACAGAGAAGATGCACAAGCTTCTTGCCATTGCGGCCGAACGGAAGGAGATATTTGCTCAAAACTTGCTGTGCTGGTGCAGACAGTGGCACCCGACATGCCTGCGTTGTCGTTTTCACCCGGGCACTCTTTGGGCGGGCGCAGCACGCAGAAACACCTAGATTGCAGATAAGCGCCTTTTCCCATTGACCGCGACGAACAGAGAAGATGCACAAGCTTCTTGCCATTGCGGCCGAACTGAAGGAGATATTTGCTCAAAACTTGCTGTGCTGGTGCAGACAGTGGCACCCGACATGCCTGCGTTGTCGTTTTCACCCGGGCACTCTTTGGGCGGGCGCAGCACGCAGAAACACCTAGATTGCAGATAAGCGCCTTTTCCCATTGACCGCGACGAACAGAGAAGATGCACAAGCTTCTTGCCATTGCGGCCGAACGGAATTAGATATTTGCTCAAAACTTGCTGTGCTGGTGCAGACAGTGGCACCCGACATGCCTGCGTTGTCGTTTTCACCCGGGCACTCTTTGGGCGGGCGCAGCACGCAGAAACACCTAGATTGCAGATAAGCGCCTTTTCCCATTGACCGCGACGAACAGACAAGATGCACAAGCTTCTTGCCATTGCGGCCGAACGGAAGGAGATATTTGCTCAAAACTTGCTGTGCTGGTGCAGACAGTGGCACCCGACATGCCTGCGTTGTCGTTTTCACCAGGGCACTCTTTGGGCGGGCGCAGCACGCAGAAACACCTAGATTGCAGATAAGCGCCTTTTCCCATTGACCGCGACGAACAGAGAAGATGCACAAGCTTCTTGCCTATGCGGCCGAATGGAAGGAGATATTTGCTCAAAACTTGCTGTGCTGGTGCAGACAGGGGCACCCGACATGCCTGCGTTGTCGTTTTCACCCGGGCACTCTTTGGGCGGGCGCAGCACGCAGAAACACCTAGATTGCAGATAAGCGCCTTTTCCCATTGACCGCGACGAACAGACAAGATGCACAAGCTTCTTGCCATTGCGGCCGAACGGAAGGAGATATTTGCTCAAAACTTGCTGTGCTGGTGCAGACAGTGGCACCCCACATGCCTGCGTTGTCGTTTTCACCCGGGCACTCTTTGGGCGGGCGCAGCACGCAGAAACACCTAGATTGCAGATAAGCGCCTTTTCCCATTGACCGCGACGAACAGAGAGGATGCACAAGCTTCTTGCCATTGCGGCCGAACGGAAGGAGATATTTGCTCAAAACTTGCTGTGCTGGTGCAGACAGTGGCACCCGACATGCCTGCGTTGTCGTTTTCACCCGGGCACTCTTTGGGCGGGCGCAGCACGCAGAAACACCTAGATTGCAGATAAGCGCCTTTTCTCATTGACCGCGACGAACAGAGAAGATGCACAAGCTTCTTGCCATTGCGGCCGAACGGAAGGAGATATTTGCTCAAAACTTGCTGTGCTGGTGCAGACAGTGGCACCCGACATGCCTGCGTTGTCGTTTTCACCCGGGCACTCTTTGGGCGGGCGCAGCACGCAGAAACACCTAGATTGCAGATAAGCGCCTTTTCCCATTGACCGCGACGAACAGAGAAGATGCACAAGCTTCTTGCCAATGCGGCCGAACGGAAGGAGATATTTGCTCAAAACTTGCTGTGCTGGTGCAGACAGTGGCACCCGACATGCCTGCGTTGTCGTTTTCACCCGGGCACTCTTTGGGCGGGCGCAGCACGCAGAAACACCTAGATTGCAGATAAGCGCCTTTTCCCATTGACCGCGACGAACAGAGAGGATGCACAAGCTTCTTGCCATTGCGGCCGAACGGAAGGAGATATTTGCTCAAAACTTGCTGTGCTGGTGCAGACAGTGGCACCCGACATGCCTGCGTTGTCGTTTTCACCCGGGCACTCTTTGGGCGGGCGCAGCACGCAGAAACACCTAGATTGCAGATAAGCGCCTTTACCCATTGACCGCGACGAACAGAGAGGATGCACAAGCTTCTTGCCATTGCGGCCGAACGGAAGGAGATATTTGCTCAAAACTTGCTGTGCTGGTGCAGACAGTGGCACCCGACATGCCTGCGTTGTCGATTTAACCCGGGCACTCTTTGGGCGGGCGCAGCACGCAGAAACACCTAGATTGCAGATAAGCGCCTTTTCCCATTGACCGCGACGAACAGAGAAGATGCACAAGCTTCTTGCCATTGCGGCCGAACGGAAGGAGATATTTGCTCAAAACTTGCTGTGCTGGTGCAGACAGTGGCACCCGACATGCCTGCGTTGTCGTTTTCACCCGGGCACTCTTTGGGCGGGCGCAGCACGCAGAAACACCTAGATTGCAGATAAGCGCCTTTTCCCATTGACCGCGACGAACAGAGAGGATGCACAAGCTTCTTGCCATTGCGGCCGAATGGAAGGCGATATTTGCTCAAAAATTGCTGTGCTGGTGCAGACAGGGGCACCCGACATGCCTGCGTTGTCGTTTTCACCCGGGCACTCTTTGGGCGGGCGCAGCACGCAGAAACACCTAGATTGCAGATAAGCGCCTTTTCCCATTGACCGCGACGAACAGACAAGATGCACAAGCTTCTTGCCATTGCGGCCGAACGGAAGGAGATATTTGCTCAAAACTTGCTGTGCTGGTGCAGACAGTGGCACCCGACATGCCTGCGTTGTCGTTTTCACCCGAGCACTCTTTGGGCGGGCGCAGCACGCAGAAACACCTAGATTGCAGATAAGCGCCTTTTCTCATTGACCGCGACGAACAGAGAAGATGCACAAGCTTCTTACCATTGAGGCCGAACGGAAGGAGATATTTGCTCAAAACTTGCTGTGCTGGTGCAGACAGTGGCACCCGACATGCCTGCGTTGTCGTTTTCACCCGGGCACTCTTTGGGCGGGCGCAGCACGCAGAAACACCTAGATTGCAGATAAGCGCCTTTTCCCATTGACCGCGACGAACAGAGAGGATGCACAAGCTTCTTGCCATTGCGGCCGAATGGAAGGAGATATTTGCTCAAAAATTGCTGTGCTGGTGCAGACAGGGGCACCCGACATGCCTGCGTTGTCGTTTTCACCCGGGCACTCTTTGGGCGGGCGCAGCACGCAGAAACACCTAGATTGCAGATAAGCGCCTTTTCCCATTGACCGCGACGAACAGAGAAGATGCACAAGCTTCTTGCCATTGCGGCCGAACGGAATTAGATATTTGCTCAAAACTTGCTGTGCTGGTGCAGACAGTGGCACCCGACATGCCTGCGTTGTCGTTTTCACCCGGGCACTCTTTGGGCGGGCGCAGCACGCAGAAACACCTAGATTGCAGATAAGCGCCTTTTCCCATTGACCGCGACGAACAGAGAAGATGCACAAGCTTCTTGCCATTGCGGCCGAACGGAAGGAGATATTTGCTCAAAACTTGCTGTGCTGGTGCAGACAGTGGCACCCGACATGCCTGCGTTGTCGTTTTCACCCGGGCACTCTTTGGGCGGGCGCAGCACGCAGAAACACCTAGATTGCAGATAAGCGCCTTTTCCCATTGACCGCGACGAACAGAGAGGATGCACAAGCTTCTTGCCATTGCGGCCGAATGGAAGGAGATATTTGCTCAAAAATTGCTGTGCTGGTGCAGACAGGGGCACCCGACATGACTGCGTTGTCGTTTTCACCCGGGCACTCTTTGGGCGGGCGCAGCACGCAGAAACACCTAGATTGCAGATAAGCGCCTTTTCCCATTGACCGCGACGAACAGAGAGGATGCACAAGCTTCTTGCCATTGCGGCCGAACGGAAGGAGATATTTGCTCAAAACTTGCTGTGCTGGTGCAGACAGTGGCACCCGACATGCCTGCGTTGTCGTTTTCACCCGGGCACTCTTTGGGCGGGCGCAGCACGCAGAAACACCTAGATTGCAGATAAGCGCCTTTTCCCATTGACCGCGACGAACAGAGAAGATGCACAAGCTTCTTGCCATTGCGGCCGAACTGAAGGAGATATTTGCTCAAAACTTGCTGTGCTGGTGCAGACAGTGGCACCCGACATGCCTGCGTTGTCGTTTTCACCCGGGCACTCTTTGGGCGGGCGCAGCACGCAGAAACACCTAGATTGCAGATAAGCGCCTTTTCCCATTGACCGCGACGAACAGAGAAGATGCACAAGCTTCTTGCCATTGCGGCCGAACGGAAGGAGATATTTGCTCAAAACTTGCTGTGCTGGTGCAGACAGTGGCACCCGACATGCCTGCGTTGTCGTTTTCACCCGGGCACTCTTTGGGCGGGCGCAGCACGCAGAAACACCTAGATTGCAGATAAGCGCCTTTTCCCATTGACCGCGACGAACAGAGAGGATGCACAAGCTTCTTGCCATTGCGGCCGAATGGAAGGAGATATTTGCTCAAAAATTGCTGTGCTGGTGCAGACAGGGGCACCCGACATGCCTGCGTTGTCGTTTTCACCCGGGCACTCTTTGGGCGGGCGCAGCACGCAGAAACACCTAGATTGCAGATAAGCGCCTTTTCCCATTGACCGCGACGAACAGACAAGATGCACAAGCTTCTTGCCATTGCGGCCGAACGGAAGGAGATATTTGCTCAAAACTTGCTGTGCTGGTGCAGACAGTGGCACCCGACATGCCTGCGTTGTCGTTTTCACCCAGGCACTCTTTGGGCGGGCGCAGCACGCAGAAACACCTAGATTGCAGATAAGCGCCTTTTCCCATTGACCGCGACGAACAGACAAGATGCACAAGCTTCTTGCCATTGCGGCCGAACGGAAGGAGATATTTGCTCAAAACTTGCTGTGCTGGTGCAGACAGTGGCACCCGACATGCCTGCGTTGTCGTTTTCACCCGGGCACTCTTTGGGCGGGCGCAGCACGCAGAAACACCTAGATTGCAGATAAGCGCCTTTTCCCATTGACCGCGACGAACAGAGAGGATGCACAAGCTTCTTGCCATTGCGGCCGAATGGAAGGAGATATTTGCTCAAAAACTGCTGTGCTGGTGCAGACAGGGGCACCCGACATGCCTGCGTTGTCGTTTTCACCCGGGCACTCTTTGGGCGGGCGCAGCACGCAGAAACACCTAGATTGCAGATAAGCGCCTTTTCCCATTGACCGCGACGAACAGACAAGATGCACAAGCTTCTTGCCATTGCGGCCGAACGGAAGGAGATATTTGCTCAAAACTTGCTGTGCTGGTGCAGACAGTGGCACCCGACATGCCTGCGTTGTCGTTTTCACCCGGGCACTCTTTGGGCGGGCTTAGCACGCAGAAACACCTAGATTGCAGATAAGCGCCTTTTCCCATTGACCGCGACGAACAGAGAAGATGCACAAGCTTCTTACCATTGAGGCCGAACGGAAGGAGATATTTGCTCAAAACTTGCTGTGCTGGTGCAGACAGTGGCACCCGACATGCCTGCGTTGTCGATTTAACCCGGGCACTCTTTGGGCGTGCGCAGCACACAGAAACACCTAGATTGCAGATAAGCGCCTTTTCCCATTGACCGCGACGAACAGAGAAGATGCACAAGCTTCTTGCCATTGCGGCCGAACGGAAGGAGATATTTGCTCAAAACTTGCTGTGCTGGTGCAGACAGTGGCACCCGACATGCCTGCGTTGTCGTTTTCACCCGGGCACTCTTTGGGCGGGCGCAGCACGCAGAAACACCTAGATTGCAGATAAGCGCCTTTTCCCATTGACCGCGACGAACAGACAAGATGCACAAGCTTCTTGCCATTGCGGCCGAACGGAAGGAGATATTTGCTCAAAACTTGCTGTGCTGGTGCAGACAGTGGCACCCGACATGCCTGCGTTGTCGTTTTCACCCGGGCACTCTTTGGGCGGGCGCAGCACGCAGAAACACCTAGATTGCAGATAAGCGCCTTTTCCCATTGACCGCGACGAACAGACAAGATGCACAAGCTTCTTGCCATTGCGGCCGAACGGAAGGAGATATTTGCTCAAAACTTGCTGTGCTGGTGCAGACAGTGGCACCCGACATGCCTGCGTTGTCGTTTTCACCCGGGCACTCTTTGGGCGGGCGCAGCACGCAGAAACACCTAGATTGCAGATAAGCGCCTTTTCCCATTGACCGCGACGAACAGAGAAGATGCACAAGCTTCTTGCCATTGCGGCCGAACAGAAGGAGATATTTGCTCAAAACTTGCTGTGCTGGTGCAGACAGTGGCACCCGACATGCCTGCGTTGTCGTTTTCACCCGGGCACTCTTTGGGCGGGCGCAGCACGCAGAAACACCTAGATTGCAGATAAGCGCCTTTTCCCATTGACCGCGACGAACAGAGAGGATGCACAAGCTTCTTGCCATTGCGGCCGAATGGAAGGCGATATTTGCTCAAAAATTGCTGTGCTGGTGCAGACAGGGGCACCCGACATGCCTGCGTTGTCGTTTTCACCCGGGCACTCTTTGGGCGGGCGCAGCACGCAGAAACACCTAGATTGCAGATAAGCGCCTTTTCCCATTGACCGCGACGAACAGACAAGATGCACAAGCTTCTTGCCATTGCGGCCGAACGGAAGGAGATATTTGCTCAAAACTTGCTGTGCTGGTGCAGACAGTGGCACCCGACATGCCTGCGTTGTCGTTTTCACCCGGGCACTCTTTGGGCGGGCGCAGCACGCAGAAACACCTAGATTGCAGATAAGCGCCTTTTCCCATTGACCGCGACGAACAGAGAGGATGCACAAGCTTCTTGCCATTGCGGCCGAACGGAAGGAGATATTTGCTCAAAACTTGCTGTGCTGGTGCAGACAGTGGCACCCGACATGCCTGCGTTGTCGTTTTCACCCGGGCACTCTTTGGGCGGGCGCAGCACGCAGAAACACCTAGATTGCAGATAAGCGCCTTTTCCCATTGACCGCGACGAACAGAGAAGATGCACAAGCTTCTTGCCATTGCGGTCGAACGGAAGGAGATATTTGCTCAAAACTTACTGTGCTGGTGCAGACATTGGCACCCGACATGCCTGCGTTGTCGTTTTCACCCGGGCACTCTTTGGGCGGGCGCAGCACGCAGAAACACCTAGATTGCAGATAAGCGCCTTTTCCCATTGACCGCGACGAACAGAGAAGATGCACAAGCTTCTTGCCATTGCGGCCGAACGGAAGGAGATATTTGCTCAAAACTTGCTGTGCTGGTGCAGACAGTGGCACCCGACATGCCTGCGTTGTCGTTTTCACCCGGGCACTCTTTGGGCGGCCGCAGCACGCAGAAACACCTAGATTGCAGATAAGCGCCTTTTCCCATTGACCGCGACGAACAGAGAAGATGCACAAGCTTCTTGCCATTGCGGCCGAACGGAAGGAGATATTTGCTCAAAACTTGCTGTGCTGGTGCAGACAGTGGCACCCGACATGCCTGCGTTGTCGTTTTCACCCGGGCACTCTTTGGGCGGGCGCAGCACGCAGAAACACCTAGATTGCAGATAAGCGCCTTTTCCCATTGACCGCGACGAACAGAGAGGATGCACAAGCTTCTTGCCATTGCGGCCGAACGGAAGGAGATATTTGCTCAAAACGTGCTGTGCTGGTGCAGACAGTGGCACCCGACATGCCTGCGTTGTCGTTTTCACCCGGGCACTCTTTGGGCGGGCGCAGCACGCAGAAACACCTAGATTGCAGATAAGCTCCTTTTCCCATTGACCGCGACGAACAGAGAAGATGCACAAGCTTCTTGCCATTGCGGCCGAACGGAAGGAGATATTTGCTCAAAACTTGCTGTGCTGGTGCAGACAGTGGCACCCGACATGCCTGCGTTGTCGTTTTCACCCGGGCACTCTTTGGGCGGGCGCAGCACGCAGAAACACCTAGATTGCAGATAAGCGCCTTTTCCCATTGACCGCGACGAACAGAGAAGATGCACAAGCTTCTTGCCATTGCGGCCGAACTGAAGGAGATATTTGCTCAAAACTTGCTGTGCTGGTGCAGACAGTGGCACCCGACATGCCTGCGTTGTCGTTTTCACCCGGGCACTCTTTGGGCGGGCGCAGCACGCAGAAACACCTAGATTGCAGATAAGCGCCTTTTCCCATTGACCGCGACGAACAGAGAAGATGCACAAGCTTCTTGCCATTGCGGCCGAACGGAATTAGATATTTGCTCAAAACTTGCTGTGCTGGTGCAGACAGTGGCACCCGACATGCCTGCGTTGTCGTTTTCACCCGGGCACTCTTTGGGCGGGCGCAGCACGCAGAAACACCTAGATTGCAGATAAGCGCCTTTTCCCATTGACCGCGACGAACAGAGAAGATGCACAAGCTTCTTGCCATTGCGGCCGAACGGAAGGAGATATTTGCTCAAAACTTGCTGTGCTGGTGCAGACAGTGGCACCCGACATGCCTGCGTTGTCGTTTTCACCCGGGCACTCTTTGGGCGGGCGCAGCACGCAGAAACACCTAGATTGCAGATAAGCGCCTTTTCCCATTGACCGCGACGAACAGAGAAGATGCACAAGCTTCTTGCCATTGCGGCCGAACGGAAGGAGATATTTGCTCAAAACTTGCTGTGCTGGTGCAGACAGTGGCACCCGACATGCCTGCGTTGTCGTTTTCACCCGGGCACTCTTTGGGCGGGCGCAGCACGCAGAAACACCTAGATTGCAGATAAGCGCCTTTTCCCTTTGACCGCGACGAACAGAGAGGATGCACAAGCTTCTTGCCATTGCGGCCGAACGGAAGGAGCTATTTGCTCAAAACTTGCTGTGCTGGTGCAGACAGTGGCACCCGACATGCCTGCGTTGTCGTTTTCACCCGGGCACTCTTTGGGCGGGCGCAGCACGCAGAAACACCTAGATTGCAGATAAGCGCCTTTTCCCATTGACCGCGACGAACAGAGAGGATGCACAAGCTTCTTGCCATTGCGGCCGAACGGAAGGAGATATTTGCTCAAAACTTGCTGTGCTGGTGCAGACAGTGGCACCCGACATGCCTGCGTTGTCGTTTTCACCCGGGCACTCTTTGGGCGGGCGCAGCACGCAGAAACACCTAGATTGCAGATAAGCGCCTTTTCCCATTGACCGCGACGAACAGACAAGATGCACAAGCTTCTTGCCATTGCGGCCGAACGGAAGGAGATATTTGCTCAAAACTTGCTGTGCTGGTGCAGACAGTGGCACCCGACATGACTGCGTTGTCGTTTTCACCCGGGCACTCTTTGGGCGGGCGCAGCACGCAGAAACACCTAGATTGCAGATAAGCGCCTTTTCCCATTGACCGCGACGAACATAGAAGATGCACAAGCTTCTTGCCATTGCGGCCGAACGGAAGGAGATATTTGCTCAAAACTTGCTGTGCTGGTGCAGACAGTGGCACCCGACATGCCTGCGTTGTCGTTTTCACCCGGGCACTCTTTGGGCGGGCGCAGCACGCAGAAACACCTAGATTGCAGATAAGCGCCTTTTCCCATTGACCGCGACGAACAGAGAAGATGCACAAGCTTCTTGCCAATGCGGCCGAACGGAAGGAGATATTTGCTCAAAACTTGCTGTGCTGGTGCAGACAGGGGCACCCGACATGCCTGCGTTGTCGTTTTCACCCGGGCACTCTTTGGGCGGGCGCAGCACGCAGAAACACCTAGATTGCAGATAAGCGCCTTTTCCCATTGACCGCGACGAACAGACAAGATGCACAAGCTTCTTGCCATTGCGGCCGAACGGAAGGAGATATTTGCTCAAAACTTGCTGTGCTGGTGCAGACAGTGGCACCCGACATGCCTGCGTTGTCGTTTTCACCCGGGCACTCTTTGGGCGGGCGCAGCACGCAGAAACACCTAGATTGCAGATAAGCGCCTTTTCCCATTGACCGCGACGAACAGAGAGGATGCACAAGCTTCTTGCCATTGCGGCCGAACGGAAGGAGATATTTGCTCAAAACTTGCTGTGCTGGTGCAGACAGTGGCACCCGACATGCCTGCGTTGTCGTTTTCACCCGGGCACTCTTTGGGCGGGCGCAGCACGCAGAAACACCTAGATTGCAGATAAGCGCCTTTACCCATTGACCGCGACGAACAGAGAGGATGCACAAGCTTCTTGCCATTGCGGCCGAACGGAAGGAGATATTTGCTCAAAACTTGCTGTGCTGGTGCAGACAGTGGCACCCGACATGCCTGCGTTGTCGATTTAACCCGGGCACTCTTTGGGCGGGCGCAGCACGCAGAAACACCTAGATTGCAGATAAGCGCCTTTTCCCATTGACCGCGACGAACAGAGAGGATGCACAAGCTTCTTGCCATTGCGGCCGAACGGAAGGAGATATTTGCTCAAAACTTGCTGTGCTGGTGCAGACAGTGGCACCCGACATGCCTGCGTTGTCGTTTTCACCCGGGCACTCTTTGGGCGGGCGCAGCACGCAGAAACACCTAGATTGCAGATAAGCGCCTTTTCCCATTGACCGCGACGAACAGACAAGATGCACAAGCTTCTTGCCATTGCGGCCGAACGGAAGGAGATATTTGCTCAAAACTTGCTGTGCTGGTGCAGACAGTGGCACCCGACATGACTGCGTTGTCGTTTTCACCCGGGCACTCTTTGGGCGGGCGCAGCACGCAGAAACACCTAGATTGCAGATAAGCGCCTTTTCCCATTGACCGCGACGAACATAGAAGATGCACAAGCTTCTTGCCATTGCGGCCGAACGGAAGGAGATATTTGCTCAAAACTTGCTGTGCTGATGCAGACAGTGGCACCCGACATGCCTGCGTTGTCGTTTTCACCCGGGCACTCTTTGGGCGGGCGCAGCACGCAGAAACACCTAGATTGCAGATAAGCGCCTTTTCCCATTGACCGCGACGAACAGAGAAGATGCACAAGCTTCTTGCCATTGCGGCCGAACGGAAGGAGATATTTGCTCAAAACTTGCTGTGCTGGTGCAGACAGTGGCACCCGACATGCCTGCGTTGTCGTTTTCACCCGGGCACTCTTTGGGCGGGCGCAGCACGCAGAAACACCTAGATTGCAGATAAGCGCCTTTTCCCATTGACCGCGACGAACAGAGAAGATGCACAAGCTTCTTGCCATTGCGGCCGAACTGAAGGAGATATTTGCTCAAAACTTGCTGTGCTGGTGCAGACAGTGGCACCCGACATGCCTGCGTTGTCGTTTTCACCCGGGCACTCTTTGGGCGGGCGCAGCACGCAGAAACACCTAGATTGCAGATAAGCGCCTTTTCCCATTGACCGCGACGAACAGAGAAGATGCACAAGCTTCTTGCCATTGCGGCCGAACGGAATTAGATATTTGCTCAAAACTTGCTGTGCTGGTGCAGACAGTGGCACCCGACATGCCTGCGTTGTCGTTTTCACCCGGGCACTCTTTGGGCGGGCGCAGCACGCAGAAACACCTAGATTGCAGATAAGCGCCTTTTCCCATTGACCGCGACGAACAGACAAGATGCACAAGCTTCTTGCCATTGCGGCCGAACGGAAGGAGATATTTGCTCAAAACTTGCTGTGCTGGTGCAGACAGTGGCACCCGACATGACTGCGTTGTCGTTTTCACCCGGGCACTCTTTGGGCGGGCGCAGCACGCAGAAACACCTAGATTGCAGATAAGCGCCTTTTCCCATTGACCGCGACGAACATAGAAGATGCACAAGCTTCTTGCCATTGCGGCCGAACGGAAGGAGATATTTGCTCAAAACTTGCTGTGCTGATGCAGACAGTGGCACCCGACATGCCTGCGTTGTCGTTTTCACCCGGGCACTCTTTGGGCGGGCGCAGCACGCAGAAACACCTAGATTGCAGATAAGCGCCTTTTCCCATTGACCGCGACGAACAGAGAAGATGCACAAGCTTCTTGCCATTGCGGCCGAACGGAAGGAGATATTTGCTCAAAACTTGCTGTGCTGGTGCAGACAGTGGCACCCGACATGCCTGCGTTGTCGTTTTCACCCGGGCACTCTTTGGGCGGGCGCAGCACGCAGAAACACCTAGATTGCAGATAAGCGCCTTTTCCCATTGACCGCGACGAACAGAGAAGATGCACAAGCTTCTTGCCATTGCGGCCGAACTGAAGGAGATATTTGCTCAAAACTTGCTGTGCTGGTGCAGACAGTGGCACCCGACATGCCTGCGTTGTCGTTTTCACCCGGGCACTCTTTGGGCGGGCGCAGCACGCAGAAACACCTAGATTGCAGATAAGCGCCTTTTCCCATTGACCGCGACGAACAGAGAAGATGCACAAGCTTCTTGCCATTGCGGCCGAACGGAATTAGATATTTGCTCAAAACTTGCTGTGCTGGTGCAGACAGTGGCACCCGACATGCCTGCGTTGTCGTTTTCACCCGGGCACTCTTTGGGCGGGCGCAGCACGCAGAAACACCTAGATTGCAGATAAGCGCCTTTTCCCATTGACCGCGACGAACAGACAAGATGCACAAGCTTCTTGCCATTGCGGCCGAACGGAAGGAGATATTTGCTCAAAACTTGCTGTGCTGGTGCAGACAGTGGCACCCGACATGCCTGCGTTGTCGTTTTCACCAGGGCACTCTTTGGGCGGGCGCAGCACGCAGAAACACCTAGATTGCAGATAAGCGCCTTTTCCCATTGACCGCGACGAACAGACAAGATGCACAAGCTTCTTGCCATTGCGGCCGAACGGAAGGAGATATTTGCTCAAAACTTGCTGTGCTGGTGCAGACAGTGGCACCCGACATGCCTGCGTTGTCGTTTTCACCAGGGCACTCTTTGGGCGGGCGCAGCACGCAGAAACACCTAGATTGCAGATAAGCGCCTTTTCCCATTGACCGCGACGAACAGAGAAGATGCACAAGCTTCTTGCCTATGCGGCCGAATGGAAGGAGATATTTGCTCAAAACTTGCTGTGCTGGTGCAGACAGGGGCACCCGACATGCCTGCGTTGTCGTTTTCACCCGGGCACTCTTTGGGCGGGCGCAGCACGCAGAAACACCTAGATTGCAGATAAGCGCCTTTTCCCATTGACCGCGACGAACAGACAAGATGCACAAGCTTCTTGCCATTACGGCCGAACGGAAGGAGATATTTGCTCAAAACTTGCTGTGCTGGTGCAGACAGTGGCACCCCACATGCCTGCGTTGTCGTTTTCACCCGGGCACTCTTTGGGCGGGCGCAGCACGCAGAAACACCTAGATTGCAGATAAGCGCCTTTTCCCATTGACCGCGACGAACAGAGAGGATGCACAAGCTTCTTGCCATTGCGGCCGAACGGAAGGAGATATTTGCTCAAAACTTGCTGTGCTGGTGCAGACAGTGGCACCCGACATGCCTGCGTTGTCGTTTTCACCCGGGCACTCTTTGGGCGGGCGCAGCACGCAGAAACACCTAGATTGCAGATAAGCGCCTTTTCTCATTGACCGCGACGAACAGAGAAGATGCACAAGCTTCTTGCCATTGCGGCCGAACGGAAGGAGATATTTGCTCAAAACTTGCTGTGCTGGTGCAGACAGTGGCACCCGACATGCCTGCGTTGTCGTTTTCACCCGGGCACTCTTTGGGCGGGCGCAGCACGCAGAAACACCTAGATTGCAGATAAGCGCCTTTTCCCATTGACCGCGACGAACAGAGAAGATGCACAAGCTTCTTGCCAATGCGGCCGAACGGAAGGAGATATTTGCTCAAAACTTGCTGTGCTGGTGCAGACAGTGGCACCCGACATGCCTGCGTTGTCGTTTTCACCCGGGCACTCTTTGGGCGGGCGCAGCACGCAGAAACACCTAGATTGCAGATAAGCGCCTTTTCCCATTGACCGCGACGAACAGAGAGGATGCACAAGCTTCTTGCCATTGCGGCCGAACGGAAGGAGATATTTGCTCAAAACTTGCTGTGCTGGTGCAGACAGTGGCACCCGACATGCCTGCGTTGTCGTTTTCACCCGGGCACTCTTTGGGCGGGCGCAGCACGCAGAAACACCTAGATTGCAGATAAGCGCCTTTACCCATTGACCGCGACGAACAGAGAGGATGCACAAGCTTCTTGCCATTGCGGCCGAACGGAAGGAGATATTTGCTCAAAACTTGCTGTGCTGGTGCAGACAGTGGCACCCGACATGCCTGCGTTGTCGATTTAACCCGGGCACTCTTTGGGCGGGCGCAGCACGCAGAAACACCTAGATTGCAGATAAGCGCCTTTTCCCATTGACCGCGACGAACAGAGAAGATGCACAAGCTTCTTGCCATTGCGGCCGAACGGAAGGAGATATTTGCTCAAAACTTGCTGTGCTGGTGCAGACAGTGGCACCCGACATGCCTGCGTTGTCGTTTTCACCCGGGCACTCTTTGGGCGGGCGCAGCACGCAGAAACACCTAGATTGCAGATAAGCGCCTTTTCCCATTGACCGCGACGAACAGAGAGGATGCACAAGCTTCTTGCCATTGCGGCCGAATGGAAGGCGATATTTGCTCAAAAATTGCTGTGCTGGTGCAGACAGGGGCACCCGACATGCCTGCGTTGTCGTTTTCACCCGGGCACTCTTTGGGCGGGCGCAGCACGCAGAAACACCTAGATTGCAGATAAGCGCCTTTTCCCATTGACCGCGACGAACAGACAAGATGCACAAGCTTCTTGCCATTGCGGCCGAACGGAAGGAGATATTTGCTCAAAACTTGCTGTGCTGGTGCAGACAGTGGCACCCGACATGCCTGCGTTGTCGTTTTCACCCGAGCACTCTTTGGGCGGGCGCAGCACGCAGAAACACCTAGATTGCAGATAAGCGCCTTTTCTCATTGACCGCGACGAACAGAGAAGATGCACAAGCTTCTTACCATTGAGGCCGAACGGAAGGAGATATTTGCTCAAAACTTGCTGTGCTGGTGCAGACAGTGGCACCCGACATGCCTGCGTTGTCGTTTTCACCCGGGCACTCTTTGGGCGGGCGCAGCACGCAGAAACACCTAGATTGCAGATAAGCGCCTTTTCCCATTGACCGCGACGAACAGAGAGGATGCACAAGCTTCTTGCCATTGCGGCCGAATGGAAGGAGATATTTGCTCAAAAATTGCTGTGCTGGTGCAGACAGGGGCACCCGACATGCCTGCGTTGTCGTTTTCACCCGGGCACTCTTTGGGCGGGCGCAGCACGCAGAAACACCTAGATTGCAGATAAGCGCCTTTTCCCATTGACCGCGACGAACAGAGAAGATGCACAAGCTTCTTGCCATTGCGGCCGAACGGAATTAGATATTTGCTCAAAACTTGCTGTGCTGGTGCAGACAGTGGCACCCGACATTCCTGCGTTGTCGTTTTCACCCGGGCACTCTTTGGGCGGGCGCAGCACGCAGAAACACCTAGATTGCAGATAAGCGCCTTTTCCCATTGACCGCGACGAACAGAGAAGATGCACAAGCTTCTTGCCATTGCGGCCGAACGGAAGGAGATATTTGCTCAAAACTTGCTGTGCTGGTGCAGACAGTGGCACCCGACATGCCTGCCTTGTCGTTTTCACCCGGGCACTCTTTGGGCGGGCGCAGCACGCAGAAACACCTAGATTGCAGATAAGCGCCTTTTCCCATTGACCGCGACGAACAGAGAGGATGCACAAGCTTCTTGCCATTGCGGCCGAATGGAAGGAGATATTTGCTCAAAAATTGCTGTGCTGGTGCAGACAGGGGCACCCGACATGACTGCGTTGTCGTTTTCACCCGGGCACTCTTTGGGCGGGCGCAGCACGCAGAAACACCTAGATTGCAGATAAGCGCCTTTTCCCATTGACCGCGACGAACAGAGAGGATGCACAAGCTTCTTGCCATTGCGGCCGAACGGAAGGAGATATTTGCTCAAAACTTGCTGTGCTGGTGCAGACAGTGGCACCCGACATGCCTGCGTTGTCGTTTTCACCCGGGCACTCTTTGGGCGGGCGCAGCACGCAGAAACACCTAGATTGCAGATAAGCGCCTTTTCCCATTGACCGCGACGAACAGAGAAGATGCACAAGCTTCTTGCCATTGCGGCCGAACTGAAGGAGATATTTGCTCAAAACTTGCTGTGCTGGTGCAGACAGTGGCACCCGACATGCCTGCGTTGTCGTTTTCACCCGGGCACTCTTTGGGCGGGCGCAGCACGCAGAAACACCTAGATTGCAGATAAGCGCCTTTTCCCATTGACCGCGACGAACAGAGAAGATGCACAAGCTTCTTGCCATTGCGGCCGAACGGAATTAGATATTTGCTCAAAACTTGCTGTGCTGGTGCAGACAGTGGCACCCGACATGCCTGCGTTGTCGTTTTCACCCGGGCACTCTTTGGGCGGGCGCAGCACGCAGAAACACCTAGATTGCAGATAAGCGCCTTTTCCCATTGACCGCGACGAACAGAGAAGATGCACAAGCTTCTTGCCATTGCGGCCGAACGGAAGGAGATATTTGCTCAAAACTTGCTGTGCTGGTGCAGACAGTGGCACCCGACATGCCTGCGTTGTCGTTTTCACCCGGGCACTCTTTGGGCGGGCGCAGCACGCAGAAACACCTAGATTGCAGATAAGCGCCTTTTCCCATTGACCGCGACGAACAGAGAAGATGCACAAGCTTCTTGCCATTGCGGCCGAACGGAAGGAGATATTTGCTCAAAACTTGCTGTGCTGGTGCAGACAGTGGCACCCGACATGCCTGCGTTGTCGTTTTCACCCGGGCACTCTTTGGGCGGGCGCAGCACGCAGAAACACCTAGATTGCAGATAAGCGCCTTTTCCCTTTGACCGCGACGAACAGAGAGGATGCACAAGCTTCTTGCCATTGCGGCCGAACGGAAGGAGCTATTTGCTCAAAACTTGCTGTGCTGGTGCAGACAGTGGCACCCGACATGCCTGCGTTGTCGTTTTCACCCGGGCACTCTTTGGGCGGGCGCAGCACGCAGAAACACCTAGATTGCAGATAAGCGCCTTTTCCCATTGACCGCGACGAACAGAGAGGATGCACAAGCTTCTTGCCATTGCGGCCGAACGGAAGGAGATATTTGCTCAAAACTTGCTGTGCTGGTGCAGACAGTGGCACCCGACATGCCTGCGTTGTCGTTTTCACCCGGGCACTCTTTGGGCGGGCGCAGCACGCAGAAACACCTAGATTGCAGATAAGCGCCTTTTCCCATTGACCGCGACGAACAGACAAGATGCACAAGCTTCTTGCCATTGCGGCCGAACGGAAGGAGATATTTGCTCAAAACTTGCTGTGCTGGTGCAGACAGTGGCACCCGACATGACTGCGTTGTCGTTTTCACCCGGGCACTCTTTGGGCGGGCGCAGCACGCAGAAACACCTAGATTGCAGATAAGCGCCTTTTCCCATTGACCGCGACGAACATAGAAGATGCACAAGCTTCTTGCCATTGCGGCCGAACGGAAGGAGATATTTGCTCAAAACTTGCTGTGCTGGTGCAGACAGTGGCACCCGACATGCCTGCGTTGTCGTTTTCACCCGGGCACTCTTTGGGCGGGCGCAGCACGCAGAAACACCTAGATTGCAGATAAGCGCCTTTTCCCATTGACCGCGACGAACAGAGAAGATGCACAAGCTTCTTGCCAATGCGGCCGAACGGAAGGAGATATTTGCTCAAAACTTGCTGTGCTGGTGCAGACAGGGGCACCCGACATGCCTGCGTTGTCGTTTTCACCCGGGCACTCTTTGGGCGGGCGCAGCACGCAGAAACACCTAGATTGCAGATAAGCGCCTTTTCCCATTGACCGCGACGAACAGACAAGATGCACAAGCTTCTTGCCATTGCGGCCGAACGGAAGGAGATATTTGCTCAAAACTTGCTGTGCTGGTGCAGACAGTGGCACCCGACATGCCTGCGTTGTCGTTTTCACCCGGGCACTCTTTGGGCGGGCGCAGCACGCAGAAACACCTAGATTGCAGATAAGCGCCTTTTCCCATTGACCGCGACGAACAGAGAGGATGCACAAGCTTCTTGCCATTGCGGCCGAACGGAAGGAGATATTTGCTCAAAACTTGCTGTGCTGGTGCAGACAGTGGCACCCGACATGCCTGCGTTGTCGTTTTCACCCGGGCACTCTTTGGGCGGGCGCAGCACGCAGAAACACCTAGATTGCAGATAAGCGCCTTTACCCATTGACCGCGACGAACAGAGAGGATGCACAAGCTTCTTGCCATTGCGGCCGAACGGAAGGAGATATTTGCTCAAAACTTGCTGTGCTGGTGCAGACAGTGGCACCCGACATGCCTGCGTTGTCGATTTAACCCGGGCACTCTTTGGGCGGGCGCAGCACGCAGAAACACCTAGATTGCAGATAAGCGCCTTTTCCCATTGACCGCGACGAACAGAGAGGATGCACAAGCTTCTTGCCATTGCGGCCGAACGGAAGGAGATATTTGCTCAAAACTTGCTGTGCTGGTGCAGACAGTGGCACCCGACATGCCTGCGTTGTCGTTTTCACCCGGGCACTCTTTGGGCGGGCGCAGCACGCAGAAACACCTAGATTGCAGATAAGCGCCTTTTCCCATTGACCGCGACGAACAGACAAGATGCACAAGCTTCTTGCCATTGCGGCCGAACGGAAGGAGATATTTGCTCAAAACTTGCTGTGCTGGTGCAGACAGTGGCACCCGACATGACTGCGTTGTCGTTTTCACCCGGGCACTCTTTGGGCGGGCGCAGCACGCAGAAACACCTAGATTGCAGATAAGCGCCTTTTCCCATTGACCGCGACGAACATAGAAGATGCACAAGCTTCTTGCCATTGCGGCCGAACGGAAGGAGATATTTGCTCAAAACTTGCTGTGCTGATGCAGACAGTGGCACCCGACATGCCTGCGTTGTCGTTTTCACCCGGGCACTCTTTGGGCGGGCGCAGCACGCAGAAACACCTAGATTGCAGATAAGCGCCTTTTCCCATTGACCGCGACGAACAGAGAAGATGCACAAGCTTCTTGCCATTGCGGCCGAACGGAAGGAGATATTTGCTCAAAACTTGCTGTGCTGGTGCAGACAGTGGCACCCGACATGCCTGCGTTGTCGTTTTCACCCGGGCACTCTTTGGGCGGGCGCAGCACGCAGAAACACCTAGATTGCAGATAAGCGCCTTTTCCCATTGACCGCGACGAACAGAGAAGATGCACAAGCTTCTTGCCATTGCGGCCGAACTGAAGGAGATATTTGCTCAAAACTTGCTGTGCTGGTGCAGACAGTGGCACCCGACATGCCTGCGTTGTCGTTTTCACCCGGGCACTCTTTGGGCGGGCGCAGCACGCAGAAACACCTAGATTGCAGATAAGCGCCTTTTCCCATTGACCGCGACGAACAGAGAAGATGCACAAGCTTCTTGCCATTGCGGCCGAACGGAATTAGATATTTGCTCAAAACTTGCTGTGCTGGTGCAGACAGTGGCACCCGACATGCCTGCGTTGTCGTTTTCACCCGGGCACTCTTTGGGCGGGCGCAGCACGCAGAAACACCTAGATTGCAGATAAGCGCCTTTTCCCATTGACCGCGACGAACAGACAAGATGCACAAGCTTCTTGCCATTGCGGCCGAACGGAAGGAGATATTTGCTCAAAACTTGCTGTGCTGGTGCAGACAGTGGCACCCGACATGCCTGCGTTGTCGTTTTCACCAGGGCACTCTTTGGGCGGGCGCAGCACGCAGAAACACCTAGATTGCAGATAAGCGCCTTTTCCCATTGACCGCGACGAACAGAGAAGATGCACAAGCTTCTTGCCTATGCGGCCGAATGGAAGGAGATATTTGCTCAAAACTTGCTGTGCTGGTGCAGACAGGGGCACCCGACATGCCTGCGTTGTCGTTTTCACCCGGGCACTCTTTGGGCGGGCGCAGCACGCAGAAACACCTAGATTGCAGATAAGCGCCTTTTCCCATTGACCGCGACGAACAGACAAGATGCACAAGCTTCTTGCCATTGCGGCCGAACGGAAGGAGATATTTGCTCAAAACTTGCTGTGCTGGTGCAGACAGTGGCACCCCACATGCCTGCGTTGTCGTTTTCACCCGGGCACTCTTTGGGCGGGCGCAGCACGCAGAAACACCTAGATTGCAGATAAGCGCCTTTTCCCATTGACCGCGACGAACAGAGAGGATGCACAAGCTTCTTGCCATTGCGGCCGAACGGAAGGAGATATTTGCTCAAAACTTGCTGTGCTGGTGCAGACAGTGGCACCCGACATGCCTGCGTTGTCGTTTTCACCCGGGCACTCTTTGGGCGGGCGCAGCACGCAGAAACACCTAGATTGCAGATAAGCGCCTTTTCTCATTGACCGCGACGAACAGAGAAGATGCACAAGCTTCTTGCCATTGCGGCCGAACGGAAGGAGATATTTGCTCAAAACTTGCTGTGCTGGTGCAGACAGTGGCACCCGACATGCCTGCGTTGTCGTTTTCACCCGGGCACTCTTTGGGCGGGCGCAGCACGCAGAAACACCTAGATTGCAGATAAGCGCCTTTTCCCATTGACCGCGACGAACAGAGAAGATGCACAAGCTTCTTGCCAATGCGGCCGAACGGAAGGAGATATTTGCTCAAAACTTGCTGTGCTGGTGCAGACAGTGGCACCCGACATGCCTGCGTTGTCGTTTTCACCCGGGCACTCTTTGGGCGGGCGCAGCACGCAGAAACACCTAGATTGCAGATAAGCGCCTTTTCCCATTGACCGCGACGAACAGAGAGGATGCACAAGCTTCTTGCCATTGCGGCCGAACGGAAGGAGATATTTGCTCAAAACTTGCTGTGCTGGTGCAGACAGTGGCACCCGACATGCCTGCGTTGTCGTTTTCACCCGGGCACTCTTTGGGCGGGCGCAGCACGCAGAAACACCTAGATTGCAGATAAGCGCCTTTACCCATTGACCGCGACGAACAGAGAGGATGCACAAGCTTCTTGCCATTGCGGCCGAACGGAAGGAGATATTTGCTCAAAACTTGCTGTGCTGGTGCAGACAGTGGCACCCGACATGCCTGCGTTGTCGATTTAACCCGGGCACTCTTTGGGCGGGCGCAGCACGCAGAAACACCTAGATTGCAGATAAGCGCCTTTTCCCATTGACCGCGACGAACAGAGAAGATGCACAAGCTTCTTGCCATTGCGGCCGAACGGAAGGAGATATTTGCTCAAAACTTGCTGTGCTGGTGCAGACAGTGGCACCCGACATGCCTGCGTTGTCGCTTTCACCCGGGCACTCTTTGGGCGGGCGCAGCACGCAGAAACACCTAGATTGCAGATAAGCGCCTTTTCCCATTGACCGCGACGAACAGAGAGGATGCACAAGCTTCTTGCCATTGCGGCCGAATGGAAGGCGATATTTGCTCAAAAATTGCTGTGCTGGTGCAGACAGGGGCACCCGACATGCCTGCGTTGTCGTTTTCACCCGGGCACTCTTTGGGCGGGCGCAGCACGCAGAAACACCTAGATTGCAGATAAGCGCCTTTTCCCATTGACCGCGACGAACAGACAAGATGCACAAGCTTCTTGCCATTGCGGCCGAACGGAAGGAGATATTTGCTCAAAACTTGCTGTGCTGGTGCAGACAGTGGCACCCGACATGCCTGCGTTGTCGTTTTCACCCGAGCACTCTTTGGGCGGGCGCAGCACGCAGAAACACCTAGATTGCAGATAAGCGCCTTTTCTCATTGACCGCGACGAACAGAGAAGATGCACAAGCTTCTTACCATTGAGGCCGAACGGAAGGAGATATTTGCTCAAAACTTGCTGTGCTGGTGCAGACAGTGGCACCCGACATGCCTGCGTTGTCGTTTTCACCCGGGCACTCTTTGGGCGGGCGCAGCACGCAGAAACACCTAGATTGCAGATAAGCGCCTTTTCCCATTGACCGCGACGAACAGAGAGGATGCACAAGCTTCTTGCCATTGCGGCCGAATGGAAGGAGATATTTGCTCAAAAATTGCTGTGCTGGTGCAGACAGGGGCACCCGACATGCCTGCGTTGTCGTTTTCACCCGGGCACTCTTTGGGCGGGCGCAGCACGCAGAAACACCTAGATTGCAGATAAGCGCCTTTTCCCATTGACCGCGACGAACAGAGAAGATGCACAAGCTTCTTGCCATTGCGGCCGAACGGAATTAGATATTTGCTCAAAACTTGCTGTGCTGGTGCAGACAGTGGCACCCGACATGCCTGCGTTGTCGTTTTCACCCGGGCACTCTTTGGGCGGGCGCAGCACGCAGAAACACCTAGATTGCAGATAAGCGCCTTTTCCCATTGACCGCGACGAACAGAGAAGATGCACAAGCTTCTTGCCATTGCGGCCGAACGGAAGGAGATATTTGCTCAAAACTTGCTGTGCTGGTGCAGACAGTGGCACCCGACATGCCTGCGTTGTCGTTTTCACCCGGGCACTCTTTGGGCGGGCGCAGCACGCAGAAACACCTAGATTGCAGATAAGCGCCTTTTCCCATTGACCGCGACGAACAGAGAGGATGCACAAGCTTCTTGCCATTGCGGCCGAATGGAAGGAGATATTTGCTCAAAAATTGCTGTGCTGGTGCAGACAGGGGCACCCGACATGACTGCGTTGTCGTTTTCACCCGGGCACTCTTTGGGCGGGCGCAGCACGCAGAAACACCTAGATTGCAGATAAGCGCCTTTTCCCATTGACCGCGACGAACAGAGAGGATGCACAAGCTTCTTGCCATTGCGGCCGAACGGAAGGAGATATTTGCTCAAAACTTGCTGTGCTGGTGCAGACAGTGGCACCCGACATGCCTGCGTTGTCGTTTTCACCCGGGCACTCTTTGGGCGGGCGCAGCACGCAGAAACACCTAGATTGCAGATAAGCGCCTTTTCCCATTGACCGCGACGAACAGAGAAGATGCACAAGCTTCTTGCCATTGCGGCCGAACTGAAGGAGATATTTGCTCAAAACTTGCTGTGCTGGTGCAGACAGTGGCACCCGACATGCCTGCGTTGTCGTTTTCACCCGGGCACTCTTTGGGCGGGCGCAGCACGCAGAAACACCTAGATTGCAGATAAGCGCCTTTTCCCATTGACCGCGACGAACAGAGAAGATGCACAAGCTTCTTGCCATTGCGGCCGAACGGAAGGAGATATTTGCTCAAAACTTGCTGTGCTGGTGCAGACAGTGGCACCCGACATGCCTGCGTTGTCGTTTTCACCCGGGCACTCTTTGGGCGGGCGCAGCACGCAGAAACACCTAGATTGCAGATAAGCGCCTTTTCCCATTGACCGCGACGAACAGAGAGGATGCACAAGCTTCTTGCCATTGCGGCCGAATGGAAGGAGATATTTGCTCAAAAATTGCTGTGCTGGTGCAGACAGGGGCACCCGACATGCCTGCGTTGTCGTTTTCACCCGGGCACTCTTTGGGCGGGCGCAGCACGCAGAAACACCTAGATTGCAGATAAGCGCCTTTTCCCATTGACCGCGACGAACAGACAAGATGCACAAGCTTCTTGCCATTGCGGCCGAACGGAAGGAGATATTTGCTCAAAACTTGCTGTGCTGGTGCAGACAGTGGCACCCGACATGCCTGCGTTGTCGTTTTCACCCAGGCACTCTTTGGGCGGGCGCAGCACGCAGAAACACCTAGATTGCAGATAAGCGCCTTTTCCCATTGACCGCGACGAACAGACAAGATGCACAAGCTTCTTGCCATTGCGGCCGAACGGAAGGAGATATTTGCTCAAAACTTGCTGTGCTGGTGCAGACAGTGGCACCCGACATGCCTGCGTTGTCGTTTTCACCCGGGCACTCTTTGGGCGGGCGCAGCACGCAGAAACACCTAGATTGCAGATAAGCGCCTTTTCCCATTGACCGCGACGAACAGAGAGGATGCACAAGCTTCTTGCCATTGCGGCCGAATGGAAGGAGATATTTGCTCAAAAACTGCTGTGCTGGTGCAGACAGGGGCACCCGACATGCCTGCGTTGTCGTTTTCACCCGGGCACTCTTTGGGCGGGCGCAGCACGCAGAAACACCTAGATTGCAGATAAGCGCCTTTTCCCATTGACCGCGACGAACAGACAAGATGCACAAGCTTCTTGCCATTGCGGCCGAACGGAAGGAGATATTTGCTCAAAACTTGCTGTGCTGGTGCAGACAGTGGCACCCGACATGCCTGCGTTGTCGTTTTCACCCGGGCACTCTTTGGGCGGGCTTAGCACGCAGAAACACCTAGATTGCAGATAAGCGCCTTTTCCCATTGACCGCGACGAACAGAGAAGATGCACAAGCTTCTTACCATTGAGGCCGAACGGAAGGAGATATTTGCTCAAAACTTGCTGTGCTGGTGCAGACAGTGGCACCCGACATGCCTGCGTTGTCGATTTAACCCGGGCACTCTTTGGGCGTGCGCAGCACACAGAAACACCTAGATTGCAGATAAGCGCCTTTTCCCATTGACCGCGACGAACAGAGAAGATGCACAAGCTTCTTGCCATTGCGGCCGAACGGAAGGAGATATTTGCTCAAAACTTGCTGTGCTGGTGCAGACAGTGGCACCCGACATGCCTGCGTTGTCGTTTTCACCCGGGCACTCTTTGGGCGGGCGCAGCACGCAGAAACACCTAGATTGCAGATAAGCGCCTTTTCCCATTGACCGCGACGAACAGACAAGATGCACAAGCTTCTTGCCATTGCGGCCGAACGGAAGGAGATATTTGCTCAAAACTTGCTGTGCTGGTGCAGACAGTGGCACCCGACATGCCTGCGTTGTCGTTTTCACCCGGGCACTCTTTGGGCGGGCGCAGCACGCAGAAACACCTAGATTGCAGATAAGCGCCTTTTCCCATTGACCGCGACGAACAGACAAGATGCACAAGCTTCTTGCCATTGCGGCCGAACGGAAGGAGATATTTGCTCAAAACTTGCTGTGCTGGTGCAGACAGTGGCACCCGACATGCCTGCGTTGTCGTTTTCACCCGGGCACTCTTTGGGCGGGCGCAGCACGCAGAAACACCTAGATTGCAGATAAGCGCCTTTTCCCATTGACCGCGACGAACAGAGAAGATGCACAAGCTTCTTGCCATTGCGGCCGAACAGAAGGAGATATTTGCTCAAAACTTGCTGTGCTGGTGCAGACAGTGGCACCCGACATGCCTGCGTTGTCGTTTTCACCCGGGCACTCTTTGGGCGGGCGCAGCACGCAGAAACACCTAGATTGCAGATAAGCGCCTTTTCCCATTGACCGCGACGAACAGAGAGGATGCACAAGCTTCTTGCCATTGCGGCCGAATGGAAGGCGATATTTGCTCAAAAATTGCTGTGCTGGTGCAGACAGGGGCACCCGACATGCCTGCGTTGTCGTTTTCACCCGGGCACTCTTTGGGCGGGCGCAGCACGCAGAAACACCTAGATTGCAGATAAGCGCCTTTTCCCATTGACCGCGACGAACAGACAAGATGCACAAGCTTCTTGCCATTGCGGCCGAACGGAAGGAGATATTTGCTCAAAACTTGCTGTGCTGGTGCAGACAGTGGCACCCGACATGCCTGCGTTGTCGTTTTCACCCGGGCACTCTTTGGGCGGGCGCAGCACGCAGAAACACCTAGATTGCAGATAAGCGCCTTTTCCCATTGACCGCGACGAACAGAGAGGATGCACAAGCTTCTTGCCATTGCGGCCGAACGGAAGGAGATATTTGCTCAAAACTTGCTGTGCTGGTGCAGACAGTGGCACCCGACATGCCTGCGTTGTCGTTTTCACCCGGGCACTCTTTGGGCGGGCGCAGCACGCAGAAACACCTAGATTGCAGATAAGCGCCTTTTCCCATTGACCGCGACGAACAGAGAAGATGCACAAGCTTCTTGCCATTGCGGTCGAACGGAAGGAGATATTTGCTCAAAACTTACTGTGCTGGTGCAGACAGTGGCACCCGACATGCCTGCGTTGTCGTTTTCACCCGGGCACTCTTTGGGCGGGCGCAGCACGCAGAAACACCTAGATTGCAGATAAGCGCCTTTTCCCATTGACCGCGACGAACAGAGAAGATGCACAAGCTTCTTGCCATTGCGGCCGAACGGAAGGAGATATTTGCTCAAAACTTGCTGTGCTGGTGCAGACAGTGGCACCCGACATGCCTGCGTTGTCGTTTTCACCCGGGCACTCTTTGGGCGGCCGCAGCACGCAGAAACACCTAGATTGCAGATAAGCGCCTTTTCCCATTGACCGCGACGAACAGAGAAGATGCACAAGCTTCTTGCCATTGCGGCCGAACGGAAGGAGATATTTGCTCAAAACTTGCTGTGCTGGTGCAGACAGTGGCACCCGACATGCCTGCGTTGTCGTTTTCACCCGGGCACTCTTTGGGCGGGCGCAGCACGCAGAAACACCTAGATTGCAGATAAGCGCCTTTTCCCATTGACCGCGACGAACAGAGAGGATGCACAAGCTTCTTGCCATTGCGGCCGAACGGAAGGAGATATTTGCTCAAAACGTGCTGTGCTGGTGCAGACAGTGGCACCCGACATGCCTGCGTTGTCGTTTTCACCCGGGCACTCTTTGGGCGGGCGCAGCACGCAGAAACACCTAGATTGCAGATAAGCTCCTTTTCCCATTGACCGCGACGAACAGAGAAGATGCACAAGCTTCTTGCCATTGCGGCCGAACGGAAGGAGATATTTGCTCAAAACTTGCTGTGCTGGTGCAGACAGTGGCACCCGACATGCCTGCGTTGTCGTTTTCACCCGGGCACTCTTTGGGCGGGCGCAGCACGCAGAAACACCTAGATTGCAGATAAGCGCCTTTTCCCATTGACCGCGACGAACAGAGAAGATGCACAAGCTTCTTGCCATTGCGGCCGAACTGAAGGAGATATTTGCTCAAAACTTGCTGTGCTGGTGCAGACAGTGGCACCCGACATGCCTGCGTTGTCGTTTTCACCCGGGCACTCTTTGGGCGGGCGCAGCACGCAGAAACACCTAGATTGCAGATAAGCGCCTTTTCCCATTGACCGCGACGAACAGAGAAGATGCACAAGCTTCTTGCCATTGCGGCCGAACGGAATTAGATATTTGCTCAAAACTTGCTGTGCTGGTGCAGACAGTGGCACCCGACATGCCTGCGTTGTCGTTTTCACCCGGGCACTCTTTGGGCGGGCGCAGCACGCAGAAACACCTAGATTGCAGATAAGCGCCTTTTCCCATTGACCGCGACGAACAGACAAGATGCACAAGCTTCTTGCCATTGCGGCCGAACGGAAGGAGATATTTGCTCAAAACTTGCTGTGCTGGTGCAGACAGTGGCACCCGACATGCCTGCGTTGTCGTTTTCACCAGGGCACTCTTTGGGCGGGCGCAGCACGCAGAAACACCTAGATTGCAGATAAGCGCCTTTTCCCATTGACCGCGACGAACAGAGAAGATGCACAAGCTTCTTGCCTATGCGGCCGAATGGAAGGAGATATTTGCTCAAAACTTGCTGTGCTGGTGCAGACAGGGGCACCCGACATGCCTGCGTTGTCGTTTTCACCCGGGCACTCTTTGGGCGGGCGCAGCACGCAGAAACACCTAGATTGCAGATAAGCGCCTTTTCCCATTGACCGCGACGAACAGACAAGATGCACAAGCTTCTTGCCATTGCGGCCGAACGGAAGGAGATATTTGCTCAAAACTTGCTGTGCTGGTGCAGACAGTGGCACCCCACATGCCTGCGTTGTCGTTTTCACCCGGGCACTCTTTGGGCGGGCGCAGCACGCAGAAACACCTAGATTGCAGATAAGCGCCTTTTCCCATTGACCGCGACGAACAGAGAGGATGCACAAGCTTCTTGCCATTGCGGCCGAACGGAAGGAGATATTTGCTCAAAACTTGCTGTGCTGGTGCAGACAGTGGCACCCGACATGCCTGCGTTGTCGTTTTCACCCGGGCACTCTTTGGGCGGGCGCAGCACGCAGAAACACCTAGATTGCAGATAAGCGCCTTTTCTCATTGACCGCGACGAACAGAGAAGATGCACAAGCTTCTTGCCATTGCGGCCGAACGGAAGGAGATATTTGCTCAAAACTTGCTGTGCTGGTGCAGACAGTGGCACCCGACATGCCTGCGTTGTCGTTTTCACCCGGGCACTCTTTGGGCGGGCGCAGCACGCAGAAACACCTAGATTGCAGATAAGCGCCTTTTCCCATTGACCGCGACGAACAGAGAAGATGCACAAGCTTCTTGCCAATGCGGCCGAACGGAAGGAGATATTTGCTCAAAACTTGCTGTGCTGGTGCAGACAGTGGCACCCGACATGCCTGCGTTGTCGTTTTCACCCGGGCACTCTTTGGGCGGGCGCAGCACGCAGAAACACCTAGATTGCAGATAAGCGCCTTTTCCCATTGACCGCGACGAACAGAGAGGATGCACAAGCTTCTTGCCATTGCGGCCGAACGGAAGGAGATATTTGCTCAAAACTTGCTGTGCTGGTGCAGACAGTGGCACCCGACATGCCTGCGTTGTCGTTTTCACCCGGGCACTCTTTGGGCGGGCGCAGCACGCAGAAACACCTAGATTGCAGATAAGCGCCTTTACCCATTGACCGCGACGAACAGAGAGGATGCACAAGCTTCTTGCCATTGCGGCCGAACGGAAGGAGATATTTGCTCAAAACTTGCTGTGCTGGTGCAGACAGTGGCACCCGACATGCCTGCGTTGTCGATTTAACCCGGGCACTCTTTGGGCGGGCGCAGCACGCAGAAACACCTAGATTGCAGATAAGCGCCTTTTCCCATTGACCGCGACGAACAGAGAAGATGCACAAGCTTCTTGCCATTGCGGCCGAACGGAAGGAGATATTTGCTCAAAACTTGCTGTGCTGGTGCAGACAGTGGCACCCGACATGCCTGCGTTGTCGTTTTCACCCGGGCACTCTTTGGGCGGGCGCAGCACGCAGAAACACCTAGATTGCAGATAAGCGCCTTTTCCCATTGACCGCGACGAACAGAGAGGATGCACAAGCTTCTTGCCATTGCGGCCGAATGGAAGGCGATATTTGCTCAAAAATTGCTGTGCTGGTGCAGACAGGGGCACCCGACATGCCTGCGTTGTCGTTTTCACCCGGGCACTCTTTGGGCGGGCGCAGCACGCAGAAACACCTAGATTGCAGATAAGCGCCTTTTCCCATTGACCGCGACGAACAGACAAGATGCACAAGCTTCTTGCCATTGCGGCCGAACGGAAGGAGATATTTGCTCAAAACTTGCTGTGCTGGTGCAGACAGTGGCACCCGACATGCCTGCGTTGTCGTTTTCACCCGAGCACTCTTTGGGCGGGCGCAGCACGCAGAAACACCTAGATTGCAGATAAGCGCCTTTTCTCATTGACCGCGACGAACAGAGAAGATGCACAAGCTTCTTACCATTGAGGCCGAACGGAAGGAGATATTTGCTCAAAACTTGCTGTGCTGGTGCAGACAGTGGCACCCGACATGCCTGCGTTGTCGTTTTCACCCGGGCACTCTTTGGGCGGGCGCAGCACGCAGAAACACCTAGATTGCAGATAAGCGCCTTTTCCCATTGACCGCGACGAACAGAGAGGATGCACAAGCTTCTTGCCATTGCGGCCGAATGGAAGGAGATATTTGCTCAAAAATTGCTGTGCTGGTGCAGACAGGGGCACCCGACATGCCTGCGTTGTCGTTTTCACCCGGGCACTCTTTGGGCGGGCGCAGCACGCAGAAACACCTAGATTGCAGATAAGCGCCTTTTCCCATTGACCGCGACGAACAGAGAAGATGCACAAGCTTCTTGCCATTGCGGCCGAACGGAATTAGATATTTGCTCAAAACTTGCTGTGCTGGTGCAGACAGTGGCACCCGACATGCCTGCGTTGTCGTTTTCACCCGGGCACTCTTTGGGCGGGCGCAGCACGCAGAAACACCTAGATTGCAGATAAGCGCCTTTTCCCATTGACCGCGACGAACAGAGAAGATGCACAAGCTTCTTGCCATTGCGGCCGAACGGAAGGAGATATTTGCTCAAAACTTGCTGTGCTGGTGCAGACAGTGGCACCCGACATGCCTGCGTTGTCGTTTTCACCCGGGCACTCTTTGGGCGGGCGCAGCACGCAGAAACACCTAGATTGCAGATAAGCGCCTTTTCCCATTGACCGCGACGAACAGAGAGGATGCACAAGCTTCTTGCCATTGCGGCCGAATGGAAGGAGATATTTGCTCAAAAATTGCTGTGCTGGTGCAGACAGGGGCACCCGACATGACTGCGTTGTCGTTTTCACCCGGGCACTCTTTGGGCGGGCGCAGCACGCAGAAACACCTAGATTGCAGATAAGCGCCTTTTCCCATTGACCGCGACGAACAGAGAGGATGCACAAGCTTCTTGCCATTGCGGCCGAACGGAAGGAGATATTTGCTCAAAACTTGCTGTGCTGGTGCAGACAGTGGCACCCGACATGCCTGCGTTGTCGTTTTCACCCGGGCACTCTTTGGGCGGGCGCAGCACGCAGAAACACCTAGATTGCAGATAAGCGCCTTTTCCCATTGACCGCGACGAACAGAGGAGATGCACAAGCTTCTTGCCATTGCGGCCGAACTGAAGGAGATATTTGCTCAAAACTTGCTGTGCTGGTGCAGACAGTGGCACCCGACATGCCTGCGTTGTCGTTTTCACCCGGGCACTCTTTGGGCGGGCGCAGCACGCAGAAACACCTAGATTGCAGATAAGCGCCTTTTCCCATTGACCGCGACGAACAGAGAAGATGCACAAGCTTCTTGCCATTGCGGCCGAACGGAAGGAGATATTTGCTCAAAACTTGCTGTGCTGGTGCAGACAGTGGCACCCGACATGCCTGCGTTGTCGTTTTCACCCGGGCACTCTTTGGGCGGGCGCAGCACGCAGAAACACCTAGATTGCAGATAAGCGCCTTTTCCCATTGACCGCGACGAACAGAGAGGATGCACAAGCTTCTTGCCATTGCGGCCGAATGGAAGGAGATATTTGCTCAAAAATTGCTGTGCTGGTGCAGACAGGGGCACCCGACATGCCTGCGTTGTCGTTTTCACCCGGGCACTCTTTGGGCGGGCGCAGCACGCAGAAACACCTAGATTGCAGATAAGCGCCTTTTCCCATTGACCGCGACGAACAGACAAGATGCACAAGCTTCTTGCCATTGCGGCCGAACGGAAGGAGATATTTGCTCAAAACTTGCTGTGCTGGTGCAGACAGTGGCACCCGACATGCCTGCGTTGTCGTTTTCACCCAGGCACTCTTTGGGCGGGCGCAGCACGCAGAAACACCTAGATTGCAGATAAGCGCCTTTTCCCATTGACCGCGACGAACAGACAAGATGCACAAGCTTCTTGCCATTGCGGCCGAACGGAAGGAGATATTTGCTCAAAACTTGCTGTGCTGGTGCAGACAGTGGCACCCGACATGCCTGCGTTGTCGTTTTCACCCGGGCACTCTTTGGGCGGGCGCAGCACGCAGAAACACCTAGATTGCAGATAAGCGCCTTTTCCCATTGACCGCGACGAACAGAGAGGATGCACAAGCTTCTTGCCATTGCGGCCGAATGGAAGGAGATATTTGCTCAAAAACTGCTGTGCTGGTGCAGACAGGGGCACCCGACATGCCTGCGTTGTCGTTTTCACCCGGGCACTCTTTGGGCGGGCGCAGCACGCAGAAACACCTAGATTGCAGATAAGCGCCTTTTCCCATTGACCGCGACGAACAGACAAGATGCACAAGCTTCTTGCCATTGCGGCCGAACGGAAGGAGATATTTGCTCAAAACTTGCTGTGCTGGTGCAGACAGTGGCACCCGACATGCCTGCGTTGTCGTTTTCACCCGGGCACTCTTTGGGCGGGCTTAGCACGCAGAAACACCTAGATTGCAGATAAGCGCCTTTTCCCATTGACCGCGACGAACAGAGAAGATGCACAAGCTTCTTACCATTGAGGCCGAACGGAAGGAGATATTTGCTCAAAACTTGCTGTGCTGGTGCAGACAGTGGCACCCGACATGCCTGCGTTGTCGATTTAACCCGGGCACTCTTTGGGCGTGCGCAGCACACAGAAACACCTAGATTGCAGATAAGCGCCTTTTCCCATTGACCGCGACGAACAGAGAAGATGCACAAGCTTCTTGCTCCATTGCGGCCGAACGGAAGGAGATATTTGCTCAAAACTTGCTGTGCTGGTGCAGACAGTGGCACCCGACATGCCTGCGTTGTCGTTTTCACCCGGGCACTCTTTGGGCGGGCGCAGCACGCAGAAACACCTAGATTGCAGATAAGCGCCTTTTCCCATTGACCGCGACGAACAGACAAGATGCACAAGCTTCTTGCCATTGCGGCCGAACGGAAGGAGATATTTGCTCAAAACTTGCTGTGCTGGTGCAGACAGTGGCACCCGACATGACTGCGTTGTCGTTTTCACCCGGGCACTCTTTGGGCGGGCGCAGCACGCAGAAACACCTAGATTGCAGATAAGCGCCTTTTCCCATTGACCGCGACGAACATAGAAGATGCACAAGCTTCTTGCCATTGCGGCCGAACGGAAGGAGATATTTGCTCAAAACTTGCTGTGCTGGTGCAGACAGTGGCACCCGACATGCCTGCGTTGTCGTTTTCACCCGGGCACTCTTTGGGCGGGCGCAGCACGCAGAAACACCTAGATTGCAGATAAGCGCCTTTTCCCATTGACCGCGACGAACAGAGAAGATGCACAAGCTTCTTGCCAATGCGGCCGAACGGAAGGAGATATTTGCTCAAAACTTGCTGTGCTGGTGCAGACAGGGGCACCCGACATGCCTGCGTTGTCGTTTTCACCCGGGCACTCTTTGGGCGGGCGCAGCACGCAGAAACACCTAGATTGCAGATAAGCGCCTTTTCCCATTGACCGCGACGAACAGACAAGATGCACAAGCTTCTTGCCATTGCGGCCGAACGGAAGGAGATATTTGCTCAAAACTTGCTGTGCTGGTGCAGACAGTGGCACCCGACATGCCTGCGTTGTCGTTTTCACCCGGGCACTCTTTGGGCGGGCGCAGCACGCAGAAACACCTAGATTGCAGATAAGCGCCTTTTCCCATTGACCGCGACGAACAGAGAGGATGCACAAGCTTCTTGCCATTGCGGCCGAACGGAAGGAGATATTTGCTCAAAACTTGCTGTGCTTGCAGACAGTGGCACCCGACATGCCTGCGTTGTCGTTTTCACCCGGGCACTCTTTGGGCGGGCGCAGCACGCAGAAACACCTAGATTGCAGATAAGCGCCTTTACCCATTGACCGCGACGAACAGAGAGGATGCACAAGCTTCTTGCCATTGCGGCCGAACGGAAGGAGATATTTGCTCAAAACTTGCTGTGCTGGTGCAGACAGTGGCACCCGACATGCCTGCGTTGTCGATTTAACCCGGGCACTCTTTGGGCGGGCGCAGCACGCAGAAACACCTAGATTGCAGATAAGCGCCTTTTCCCATTGACCGCGACGAACAGAGAGGATGCACAAGCTTCTTGCCATTGCGGCCGAACGGAAGGAGATATTTGCTCAAAACTTGCTGTGCTGGTGCAGACAGTGGCACCCGACATGCCTGCGTTGTCGTTTTCACCCGGGCACTCTTTGGGCGGGCGCAGCACGCAGAAACACCTAGATTGCAGATAAGCGCCTTTTCCCATTGACCGCGACGAACAGACAAGATGCACAAGCTTCTTGCCATTGCGGCCGAACGGAAGGAGATATTTGCTCAAAACTTGCTGTGCTGGTGCAGACAGTGGCACCCGACATGACTGCGTTGTCGTTTTCACCCGGGCACTCTTTGGGCGGGCGCAGCACGCAGAAACACCTAGATTGCAGATAAGCGCCTTTTCCCATTGACCGCGACGAACATAGAAGATGCACAAGCTTCTTGCCATTGCGGCCGAACGGAAGGAGATATTTGCTCAAAACTTGCTGTGCTGATGCAGACAGTGGCACCCGACATGCCTGCGTTGTCGTTTTCACCCGGGCACTCTTTGGGCGGGCGCAGCACGCAGAAACACCTAGATTGCAGATAAGCGCCTTTTCCCATTGACCGCGACGAACAGAGAAGATGCACAAGCTTCTTGCCATTGCGGCCGAACGGAAGGAGATATTTGCTCAAAACTTGCTGTGCTGGTGCAGACAGTGGCACCCGACATGCCTGCGTTGTCGTTTTCACCCGGGCACTCTTTGGGCGGGCGCAGCACGCAGAAACACCTAGATTGCAGATAAGCGCCTTTTCCCATTGACCGCGACGAACAGAGAAGATGCACAAGCTTCTTGCCATTGCGGCCGAACTGAAGGAGATATTTGCTCAAAACTTGCTGTGCTGGTGCAGACAGTGGCACCCGACATGCCTGCGTTGTCGTTTTCACCCGGGCACTCTTTGGGCGGGCGCAGCACGCAGAAACACCTAGATTGCAGATAAGCGCCTTTTCCCATTGACCGCGACGAACAGAGAAGATGCACAAGCTTCTTGCCATTGCGGCCGAACGGAATTAGATATTTGCTCAAAACTTGCTGTGCTGGTGCAGACAGTGGCACCCGACATGCCTGCGTTGTCGTTTTCACCCGGGCACTCTTTGGGCGGGCGCAGCACGCAGAAACACCTAGATTGCAGATAAGCGCCTTTTCCCATTGACCGCGACGAACAGACAAGATGCACAAGCTTCTTGCCATTGCGGCCGAACGGAAGGAGATATTTGCTCAAAACTTGCTGTGCTGGTGCAGACAGTGGCACCCGACATGCCTGCGTTGTCGTTTTCACCAGGGCACTCTTTGGGCGGGCGCAGCACGCAGAAACACCTAGATTGCAGATAAGCGCCTTTTCCCATTGACCGCGACGAACAGAGAAGATGCACAAGCTTCTTGCCTATGCGGCCGAATGGAAGGAGATATTTGCTCAAAACTTGCTGTGCTGGTGCAGACAGGGGCACCCGACATGCCTGCGTTGTCGTTTTCACCCGGGCACTCTTTGGGCGGGCGCAGCACGCAGAAACACCTAGATTGCAGATAAGCGCCTTTTCCCATTGACCGCGACGAACAGACAAGATGCACAAGCTTCTTGCCATTACGGCCGAACGGAAGGAGATATTTGCTCAAAACTTGCTGTGCTGGTGCAGACAGTGGCACCCCACATGCCTGCGTTGTCGTTTTCACCCGGGCACTCTTTGGGCGGGCGCAGCACGCAGAAACACCTAGATTGCAGATAAGCGCCTTTTCCCATTGACCGCGACGAACAGAGAGGATGCACAAGCTTCTTGCCATTGCGGCCGAACGGAAGGAGATATTTGCTCAAAACTTGCTGTGCTGGTGCAGACAGTGGCACCCGACATGCCTGCGTTGTCGTTTTCACCCGGGCACTCTTTGGGCGGGCGCAGCACGCAGAAACACCTAGATTGCAGATAAGCGCCTTTTCTCATTGACCGCGACGAACAGAGAAGATGCACAAGCTTCTTGCCATTGCGGCCGAACGGAAGGAGATATTTGCTCAAAACTTGCTGTGCTGGTGCAGACAGTGGCACCCGACATGCCTGCGTTGTCGTTTTCACCCGGGCACTCTTTGGGCGGGCGCAGCACGCAGAAACACCTAGATTGCAGATAAGCGCCTTTTCCCATTGACCGCGACGAACAGAGAAGATGCACAAGCTTCTTGCCAATGCGGCCGAACGGAAGGAGATATTTGCTCAAAACTTGCTGTGCTGGTGCAGACAGTGGCACCCGACATGCCTGCGTTGTCGTTTTCACCCGGGCACTCTTTGGGCGGGCGCAGCACGCAGAAACACCTAGATTGCAGATAAGCGCCTTTTCCCATTGACCGCGACGAACAGAGAGGATGCACAAGCTTCTTGCCATTGCGGCCGAACGGAAGGAGATATTTGCTCAAAACTTGCTGTGCTGGTGCAGACAGTGGCACCCGACATGCCTGCGTTGTCGTTTTCACCCGGGCACTCTTTGGGCGGGCGCAGCACGCAGAAACACCTAGATTGCAGATAAGCGCCTTTACCCATTGACCGCGACGAACAGAGAGGATGCACAAGCTTCTTGCCATTGCGGCCGAACGGAAGGAGATATTTGCTCAAAACTTGCTGTGCTGGTGCAGACAGTGGCACCCGACATGCCTGCGTTGTCGATTTAACCCGGGCACTCTTTGGGCGGGCGCAGCACGCAGAAACACCTAGATTGCAGATAAGCGCCTTTTCCCATTGACCGCGACGAACAGAGAAGATGCACAAGCTTCTTGCCATTGCGGCCGAACGGAAGGAGATATTTGCTCAAAACTTGCTGTGCTGGTGCAGACAGTGGCACCCGACATGCCTGCGTTGTCGTTTTCACCCGGGCACTCTTTGGGCGGGCGCAGCACGCAGAAACACCTAGATTGCAGATAAGCGCCTTTTCCCATTGACCGCGACGAACAGAGAGGATGCACAAGCTTCTTGCCATTGCGGCCGAATGGAAGGCGATATTTGCTCAAAAATTGCTGTGCTGGTGCAGACAGGGGCACCCGACATGCCTGCGTTGTCGTTTTCACCCGGGCACTCTTTGGGCGGGCGCAGCACGCAGAAACACCTAGATTGCAGATAAGCGCCTTTTCCCATTGACCGCGACGAACAGACAAGATGCACAAGCTTCTTGCCATTGCGGCCGAACGGAAGGAGATATTTGCTCAAAACTTGCTGTGCTGGTGCAGACAGTGGCACCCGACATGCCTGCGTTGTCGTTTTCACCCGAGCACTCTTTGGGCGGGCGCAGCACGCAGAAACACCTAGATTGCAGATAAGCGCCTTTTCTCATTGACCGCGACGAACAGAGAAGATGCACAAGCTTCTTACCATTGAGGCCGAACGGAAGGAGATATTTGCTCAAAACTTGCTGTGCTGGTGCAGACAGTGGCACCCGACATGCCTGCGTTGTCGTTTTCACCCGGGCACTCTTTGGGCGGGCGCAGCACGCAGAAACACCTAGATTGCAGATAAGCGCCTTTTCCCATTGACCGCGACGAACAGAGAGGATGCACAAGCTTCTTGCCATTGCGGCCGAATGGAAGGAGATATTTGCTCAAAAATTGCTGTGCTGGTGCAGACAGGGGCACCCGACATGCCTGCGTTGTCGTTTTCACCCGGGCACTCTTTGGGCGGGCGCAGCACGCAGAAACACCTAGATTGCAGATAAGCGCCTTTTCCCATTGACCGCGACGAACAGAGAAGATGCACAAGCTTCTTGCCATTGCGGCCGAACGGAATTAGATATTTGCTCAAAACTTGCTGTGCTGGTGCAGACAGTGGCACCCGACATGCCTGCGTTGTCGTTTTCACCCGGGCACTCTTTGGGCGGGCGCAGCACGCAGAAACACCTAGATTGCAGATAAGCGCCTTTTCCCATTGACCGCGACGAACAGAGAAGATGCACAAGCTTCTTGCCATTGCGGCCGAACGGAAGGAGATATTTGCTCAAAACTTGCTGTGCTGGTGCAGACAGTGGCACCCGACATGCCTGCCTTGTCGTTTTCACCCGGGCACTCTTTGGGCGGGCGCAGCACGCAGAAACACCTAGATTGCAGATAAGCGCCTTTTCCCATTGACCGCGACGAACAGAGAGGATGCACAAGCTTCTTGCCATTGCGGCCGAATGGAAGGAGATATTTGCTCAAAAATTGCTGTGCTGGTGCAGACAGGGGCACCCGACATGACTGCGTTGTCGTTTTCACCCGGGCACTCTTTGGGCGGGCGCAGCACGCAGAAACACCTAGATTGCAGATAAGCGCCTTTTCCCATTGACCGCGACGAACAGAGAGGATGCACAAGCTTCTTGCCATTGCGGCCGAACGGAAGGAGATATTTGCTCAAAACTTGCTGTGCTGGTGCAGACAGTGGCACCCGACATGCCTGCGTTGTCGTTTTCACCCGGGCACTCTTTGGGCGGGCGCAGCACGCAGAAACACCTAGATTGCAGATAAGCGCCTTTTCCCATTGACCGCGACGAACAGAGAAGATGCACAAGCTTCTTGCCATTGCGGCCGAACTGAAGGAGATATTTGCTCAAAACTTGCTGTGCTGGTGCAGACAGTGGCACCCGACATGCCTGCGTTGTCGTTTTCACCCGGGCACTCTTTGGGCGGGCGCAGCACGCAGAAACACCTAGATTGCAGATAAGCGCCTTTTCCCATTGACCGCGACGAACAGAGAAGATGCACAAGCTTCTTGCCATTGCGGCCGAACGGAATTAGATATTTGCTCAAAACTTGCTGTGCTGGTGCAGACAGTGGCACCCGACATGCCTGCGTTGTCGTTTTCACCCGGGCACTCTTTGGGCGGGCGCAGCACGCAGAAACACCTAGATTGCAGATAAGCGCCTTTTCCCATTGACCGCGACGAACAGAGAAGATGCACAAGCTTCTTGCCATTGCGGCCGAACGGAAGGAGATATTTGCTCAAAACTTGCTGTGCTGGTGCAGACAGTGGCACCCGACATGCCTGCGTTGTCGTTTTCACCCGGGCACTCTTTGGGCGGGCGCAGCACGCAGAAACACCTAGATTGCAGATAAGCGCCTTTTCCCATTGACCGCGACGAACAGAGAAGATGCACAAGCTTCTTGCCATTGCGGCCGAACGGAAGGAGATATTTGCTCAAAACTTGCTGTGCTGGTGCAGACAGTGGCACCCGACATGCCTGCGTTGTCGTTTTCACCCGGGCACTCTTTGGGCGGGCGCAGCACGCAGAAACACCTAGATTGCAGATAAGCGCCTTTTCCCTTTGACCGCGACGAACAGAGAGGATGCACAAGCTTCTTGCCATTGCGGCCGAACGGAAGGAGCTATTTGCTCAAAACTTGCTGTGCTGGTGCAGACAGTGGCACCCGACATGCCTGCGTTGTCGTTTTCACCCGGGCACTCTTTGGGCGGGCGCAGCACGCAGAAACACCTAGATTGCAGATAAGCGCCTTTTCCCATTGACCGCGACGAACAGAGAGGATGCACAAGCTTCTTGCCATTGCGGCCGAACGGAAGGAGATATTTGCTCAAAACTTGCTGTGCTGGTGCAGACAGTGGCACCCGACATGCCTGCGTTGTCGTTTTCACCCGGGCACTCTTTGGGCGGGCGCAGCACGCAGAAACACCTAGATTGCAGATAAGCGCCTTTTCCCATTGACCGCGACGAACAGACAAGATGCACAAGCTTCTTGCCATTGCGGCCGAACGGAAGGAGATATTTGCTCAAAACTTGCTGTGCTGGTGCAGACAGTGGCACCCGACATGACTGCGTTGTCGTTTTCACCCGGGCACTCTTTGGGCGGGCGCAGCACGCAGAAACACCTAGATTGCAGATAAGCGCCTTTTCCCATTGACCGCGACGAACATAGAAGATGCACAAGCTTCTTGCCATTGCGGCCGAACGGAAGGAGATATTTGCTCAAAACTTGCTGTGCTGGTGCAGACAGTGGCACCCGACATGCCTGCGTTGTCGTTTTCACCCGGGCACTCTTTGGGCGGGCGCAGCACGCAGAAACACCTAGATTGCAGATAAGCGCCTTTTCCCATTGACCGCGACGAACAGAGAAGATGCACAAGCTTCTTGCCAATGCGGCCGAACGGAAGGAGATATTTGCTCAAAACTTGCTGTGCTGGTGCAGACAGGGGCACCCGACATGCCTGCGTTGTCGTTTTCACCCGGGCACTCTTTGGGCGGGCGCAGCACGCAGAAACACCTAGATTGCAGATAAGCGCCTTTTCCCATTGACCGCGACGAACAGACAAGATGCACAAGCTTCTTGCCATTGCGGCCGAACGGAAGGAGATATTTGCTCAAAACTTGCTGTGCTGGTGCAGACAGTGGCACCCGACATGCCTGCGTTGTCGTTTTCACCCGGGCACTCTTTGGGCGGGCGCAGCACGCAGAAACACCTAGATTGCAGATAAGCGCCTTTTCCCATTGACCGCGACGAACAGAGAGGATGCACAAGCTTCTTGCCATTGCGGCCGAACGGAAGGAGATATTTGCTCAAAACTTGCTGTGCTGGTGCAGACAGTGGCACCCGACATGCCTGCGTTGTCGTTTTCACCCGGGCACTCTTTGGGCGGGCGCAGCACGCAGAAACACCTAGATTGCAGATAAGCGCCTTTACCCATTGACCGCGACGAACAGAGAGGATGCACAAGCTTCTTGCCATTGCGGCCGAACGGAAGGAGATATTTGCTCAAAACTTGCTGTGCTGGTGCAGACAGTGGCACCCGACATGCCTGCGTTGTCGATTTAACCCGGGCACTCTTTGGGCGGGCGCAGCACGCAGAAACACCTAGATTGCAGATAAGCGCCTTTTCCCATTGACCGCGACGAACAGAGAGGATGCACAAGCTTCTTGCCATTGCGGCCGAACGGAAGGAGATATTTGCTCAAAACTTGCTGTGCTGGTGCAGACAGTGGCACCCGACATGCCTGCGTTGTCGTTTTCACCCGGGCACTCTTTGGGCGGGCGCAGCACGCAGAAACACCTAGATTGCAGATAAGCGCCTTTTCCCATTGACCGCGACGAACAGACAAGATGCACAAGCTTCTTGCCATTGCGGCCGAACGGAAGGAGATATTTGCTCAAAACTTGCTGTGCTGGTGCAGACAGTGGCACCCGACATGACTGCGTTGTCGTTTTCACCCGGGCACTCTTTGGGCGGGCGCAGCACGCAGAAACACCTAGATTGCAGATAAGCGCCTTTTCCCATTGACCGCGACGAACATAGAAGATGCACAAGCTTCTTGCCATTGCGGCCGAACGGAAGGAGATATTTGCTCAAAACTTGCTGTGCTGATGCAGACAGTGGCACCCGACATGCCTGCGTTGTCGTTTTCACCCGGGCACTCTTTGGGCGGGCGCAGCACGCAGAAACACCTAGATTGCAGATAAGCGCCTTTTCCCATTGACCGCGACGAACAGAGAAGATGCACAAGCTTCTTGCCATTGCGGCCGAACGGAAGGAGATATTTGCTCAAAACTTGCTGTGCTGGTGCAGACAGTGGCACCCGACATGCCTGCGTTGTCGTTTTCACCCGGGCACTCTTTGGGCGGGCGCAGCACGCAGAAACACCTAGATTGCAGATAAGCGCCTTTTCCCATTGACCGCGACGAACAGAGAAGATGCACAAGCTTCTTGCCATTGCGGCCGAACTGAAGGAGATATTTGCTCAAAACTTGCTGTGCTGGTGCAGACAGTGGCACCCGACATGCCTGCGTTGTCGTTTTCACCCGGGCACTCTTTGGGCGGGCGCAGCACGCAGAAACACCTAGATTGCAGATAAGCGCCTTTTCCCATTGACCGCGACGAACAGAGAAGATGCACAAGCTTCTTGCCATTGCGGCCGAACGGAATTAGATATTTGCTCAAAACTTGCTGTGCTGGTGCAGACAGTGGCACCCGACATGCCTGCGTTGTCGTTTTCACCCGGGCACTCTTTGGGCGGGCGCAGCACGCAGAAACACCTAGATTGCAGATAAGCGCCTTTTCCCATTGACCGCGACGAACAGACAAGATGCACAAGCTTCTTGCCATTGCGGCCGAACGGAAGGAGATATTTGCTCAAAACTTGCTGTGCTGGTGCAGACAGTGGCACCCGACATGCCTGCGTTGTCGTTTTCACCAGGGCACTCTTTGGGCGGGCGCAGCACGCAGAAACACCTAGATTGCAGATAAGCGCCTTTTCCCATTGACCGCGACGAACAGAGAAGATGCACAAGCTTCTTGCCTATGCGGCCGAATGGAAGGAGATATTTGCTCAAAACTTGCTGTGCTGGTGCAGACAGGGGCACCCGACATGCCTGCGTTGTCGTTTTCACCCGGGCACTCTTTGGGCGGGCGCAGCACGCAGAAACACCTAGATTGCAGATAAGCGCCTTTTCCCATTGACCGCGACGAACAGACAAGATGCACAAGCTTCTTGCCATTGCGGCCGAACGGAAGGAGATATTTGCTCAAAACTTGCTGTGCTGGTGCAGACAGTGGCACCCCACATGCCTGCGTTGTCGTTTTCACCCGGGCACTCTTTGGGCGGGCGCAGCACGCAGAAACACCTAGATTGCAGATAAGCGCCTTTTCCCATTGACCGCGACGAACAGAGAGGATGCACAAGCTTCTTGCCATTGCGGCCGAACGGAAGGAGATATTTGCTCAAAACTTGCTGTGCTGGTGCAGACAGTGGCACCCGACATGCCTGCGTTGTCGTTTTCACCCGGGCACTCTTTGGGCGGGCGCAGCACGCAGAAACACCTAGATTGCAGATAAGCGCCTTTTCTCATTGACCGCGACGAACAGAGAAGATGCACAAGCTTCTTGCCATTGCGGCCGAACGGAAGGAGATATTTGCTCAAAACTTGCTGTGCTGGTGCAGACAGTGGCACCCGACATGCCTGCGTTGTCGTTTTCACCCGGGCACTCTTTGGGCGGGCGCAGCACGCAGAAACACCTAGATTGCAGATAAGCGCCTTTTCCCATTGACCGCGACGAACAGAGAAGATGCACAAGCTTCTTGCCAATGCGGCCGAACGGAAGGAGATATTTGCTCAAAACTTGCTGTGCTGGTGCAGACAGTGGCACCCGACATGCCTGCGTTGTCGTTTTCACCCGGGCACTCTTTGGGCGGGCGCAGCACGCAGAAACACCTAGATTGCAGATAAGCGCCTTTTCCCATTGACCGCGACGAACAGAGAGGATGCACAAGCTTCTTGCCATTGCGGCCGAACGGAAGGAGATATTTGCTCAAAACTTGCTGTGCTGGTGCAGACAGTGGCACCCGACATGCCTGCGTTGTCGTTTTCACCCGGGCACTCTTTGGGCGGGCGCAGCACGCAGAAACACCTAGATTGCAGATAAGCGCCTTTACCCATTGACCGCGACGAACAGAGAGGATGCACAAGCTTCTTGCCATTGCGGCCGAACGGAAGGAGATATTTGCTCAAAACTTGCTGTGCTGGTGCAGACAGTGGCACCCGACATGCCTGCGTTGTCGATTTAACCCGGGCACTCTTTGGGCGGGCGCAGCACGCAGAAACACCTAGATTGCAGATAAGCGCCTTTTCCCATTGACCGCGACGAACAGAGAAGATGCACAAGCTTCTTGCCATTGCGGCCGAACGGAAGGAGATATTTGCTCAAAACTTGCTGTGCTGGTGCAGACAGTGGCACCCGACATGCCTGCGTTGTCGTTTTCACCCGGGCACTCTTTGGGCGGGCGCAGCACGCAGAAACACCTAGATTGCAGATAAGCGCCTTTTCCCATTGACCGCGACGAACAGAGAGGATGCACAAGCTTCTTGCCATTGCGGCCGAATGGAAGGCGATATTTGCTCAAAAATTGCTGTGCTGGTGCAGACAGGGGCACCCGACATGCCTGCGTTGTCGTTTTCACCCGGGCACTCTTTGGGCGGGCGCAGCACGCAGAAACACCTAGATTGCAGATAAGCGCCTTTTCCCATTGACCGCGACGAACAGACAAGATGCACAAGCTTCTTGCCATTGCGGCCGAACGGAAGGAGATATTTGCTCAAAACTTGCTGTGCTGGTGCAGACAGTGGCACCCGACATGCCTGCGTTGTCGTTTTCACCCGAGCACTCTTTGGGCGGGCGCAGCACGCAGAAACACCTAGATTGCAGATAAGCGCCTTTTCTCATTGACCGCGACGAACAGAGAAGATGCACAAGCTTCTTACCATTGAGGCCGAACGGAAGGAGATATTTGCTCAAAACTTGCTGTGCTGGTGCAGACAGTGGCACCCGACATGCCTGCGTTGTCGTTTTCACCCGGGCACTCTTTGGGCGGGCGCAGCACGCAGAAACACCTAGATTGCAGATAAGCGCCTTTTCCCATTGACCGCGACGAACAGAGAGGATGCACAAGCTTCTTGCCATTGCGGCCGAATGGAAGGAGATATTTGCTCAAAAATTGCTGTGCTGGTGCAGACAGGGGCACCCGACATGCCTGCGTTGTCGTTTTCACCCGGGCACTCTTTGGGCGGGCGCAGCACGCAGAAACACCTAGATTGCAGATAAGCGCCTTTTCCCATTGACCGCGACGAACAGAGAAGATGCACAAGCTTCTTGCCATTGCGGCCGAACGGAATTAGATATTTGCTCAAAACTTGCTGTGCTGGTGCAGACAGTGGCACCCGACATGCCTGCGTTGTCGTTTTCACCCGGGCACTCTTTGGGCGGGCGCAGCACGCAGAAACACCTAGATTGCAGATAAGCGCCTTTTCCCATTGACCGCGACGAACAGAGAAGATGCACAAGCTTCTTGCCATTGCGGCCGAACGGAAGGAGATATTTGCTCAAAACTTGCTGTGCTGGTGCAGACAGTGGCACCCGACATGCCTGCGTTGTCGTTTTCACCCGGGCACTCTTTGGGCGGGCGCAGCACGCAGAAACACCTAGATTGCAGATAAGCGCCTTTTCCCATTGACCGCGACGAACAGAGAGGATGCACAAGCTTCTTGCCATTGCGGCCGAATGGAAGGAGATATTTGCTCAAAAATTGCTGTGCTGGTGCAGACAGGGGCACCCGACATGACTGCGTTGTCGTTTTCACCCGGGCACTCTTTGGGCGGGCGCAGCACGCAGAAACACCTAGATTGCAGATAAGCGCCTTTTCCCATTGACCGCGACGAACAGAGAGGATGCACAAGCTTCTTGCCATTGCGGCCGAACGGAAGGAGATATTTGCTCAAAACTTGCTGTGCTGGTGCAGACAGTGGCACCCGACATGCCTGCGTTGTCGTTTTCACCCGGGCACTCTTTGGGCGGGCGCAGCACGCAGAAACACCTAGATTGCAGATAAGCGCCTTTTCCCATTGACCGCGACGAACAGAGAAGATGCACAAGCTTCTTGCCATTGCGGCCGAACTGAAGGAGATATTTGCTCAAAACTTGCTGTGCTGGTGCAGACAGTGGCACCCGACATGCCTGCGTTGTCGTTTTCACCCGGGCACTCTTTGGGCGGGCGCAGCACGCAGAAACACCTAGATTGCAGATAAGCGCCTTTTCCCATTGACCGCGACGAACAGAGAAGATGCACAAGCTTCTTGCCATTGCGGCCGAACGGAAGGAGATATTTGCTCAAAACTTGCTGTGCTGGTGCAGACAGTGGCACCCGACATGCCTGCGTTGTCGTTTTCACCCGGGCACTCTTTGGGCGGGCGCAGCACGCAGAAACACCTAGATTGCAGATAAGCGCCTTTTCCCATTGACCGCGACGAACAGAGAGGATGCACAAGCTTCTTGCCATTGCGGCCGAATGGAAGGAGATATTTGCTCAAAAATTGCTGTGCTGGTGCAGACAGGGGCACCCGACATGCCTGCGTTGTCGTTTTCACCCGGGCACTCTTTGGGCGGGCGCAGCACGCAGAAACACCTAGATTGCAGATAAGCGCCTTTTCCCATTGACCGCGACGAACAGACAAGATGCACAAGCTTCTTGCCATTGCGGCCGAACGGAAGGAGATATTTGCTCAAAACTTGCTGTGCTGGTGCAGACAGTGGCACCCGACATGCCTGCGTTGTCGTTTTCACCCAGGCACTCTTTGGGCGGGCGCAGCACGCAGAAACACCTAGATTGCAGATAAGCGCCTTTTCCCATTGACCGCGACGAACAGACAAGATGCACAAGCTTCTTGCCATTGCGGCCGAACGGAAGGAGATATTTGCTCAAAACTTGCTGTGCTGGTGCAGACAGTGGCACCCGACATGCCTGCGTTGTCGTTTTCACCCGGGCACTCTTTGGGCGGGCGCAGCACGCAGAAACACCTAGATTGCAGATAAGCGCCTTTTCCCATTGACCGCGACGAACAGAGAGGATGCACAAGCTTCTTGCCATTGCGGCCGAATGGAAGGAGATATTTGCTCAAAAACTGCTGTGCTGGTGCAGACAGGGGCACCCGACATGCCTGCGTTGTCGTTTTCACCCGGGCACTCTTTGGGCGGGCGCAGCACGCAGAAACACCTAGATTGCAGATAAGCGCCTTTTCCCATTGACCGCGACGAACAGACAAGATGCACAAGCTTCTTGCCATTGCGGCCGAACGGAAGGAGA